>NC_081143.1:29266577-29306577 GCF_958295425.1 Solea solea
AATAATGCTGGTTATTTACTGGTTATGGTTAAAATGAGGGATAACACTCAGGCCTCTTCAGTAGTCTCTGAGGACTGAAACGTGTCTTTATGAGGACATTCACAGCTTGAAAGGGCTTTTTCAGGCAAAATCATAGATGTAAATCATGATTGACGGTTGAGTTCAGTTTAGCTTCCTCAGTGCGCGGTGGATCACGGTCACACTGTCCTGACTCACATGAAGTGAACACAGTTCATGTGATCAGTAGCACAACAAGTGTCTGCTGTGCTAATGGCCCAGTTAGGGTCAGGTTAAAGGTCAGGGTCAGGGTGGGATATTTGGTTGTGATGGTTCAGGGTTCAGGGTTCAGGGTTCAGGGTTCAGGGTAAGTGGCGAGACCAGTTTTTATTCCAAGCACCAGCTGACAAAATATCTAGCTCTAAAAGTAACACCATTATCACTGTGTGTGTGTGTGTGTGTGTGTGTGTGTGCGTGCAGAGTAAGTTACAAACTAGTGAACTTAGATTAAAATGCAGCGAGAGATTACGTTACATTACATTACATTACATTACATTACATTATTACATTACATTACATTACATTATTACATTACATTACATTACATTACATTACATTACATTATTACATTATTACATTACATTATTACATTATTACATTACATTACTCACTTACAAATCCCTCCATAACCTGGCTCCCTCATATCTCACTGACCTCCTCCACCTACACTGTCCCACCCGCCGCCTCAGATCCGCTGACTCCACCCTCCTCACTCCCCTCAGGACAAAGCGCCGAACCCTGGGGGACGGAGCCTTTGCTGCAGCCGCCCCCGCTCTCTGGAACTCACTCCCACAACTCATCAGGAACTCAGATTCACTACAGACATTCAAATCATCACTCAAAACCCACCTGTTCAAAACTGCATACACTTAACTGTCTATTTCCCATTGTTTTATCCCAGTCCTGTCCTTTGTTTTTGTTTTTGTTTTGTCGTTTTGTGTTTGTACAGCGTCTTTGTGTGTTAAGAAAAGCACTATAAAAATACGATGTATTATTATTATTATTATTACATTACATTCCATTACATTCCTTTTATCCAAAGCGACTTACAATAAGTGCATTTCAACATTTGAGTAAGTAAGTAAGACAAACTATAAAGTGCTCAGAGATAAGGTGACTCTAATCATTAGTATTAGTTTCTTATTCGTTTATTCCTTTAAATCAAAGTTCCTCAGCTCCACTCCGGTCACATACCCTGGTTATAGTAGTTCTACCAGAGGACGATCACGTACCACTGGTGGTACACATACCACAGTTTGAGAACCATGGCTCTAGAGAATGTATTATGTCTTTAAGTGTCCTCTCTAAGAGGATGCTGTACAAGAACGTGTGTGTGTGTGTGTGTGTGTCACAGGTCCCATGTGAGACAGAGTTTAGTCAGTGGAGACAGAAGTCCCACAAAGACATGTGAGTCACACTGAGAGTTCTCTGGCGACACCTGCTGACTGACGTCTGAAACTAGGACTGGAACAAACCTCTGACCATGAGACAAGATCTGGTTTAGTCTTTTTATCAGACCTTTTAAAACGTGGAATCAAACTACAGACTTTACCAAACTATGATGTTGATGACACTTTTGTTTTGATAATTATATATATATATATTATATTATATTATATTGTGGTATGTTATATTATAATATGTTATATTATATTATATTATATTATGTCATGTCATGTCATATTATAGTATATTATATTATATTATATTATGTTGTTATATTATATTATATTATATTATGTCATGTCATGTCATGTCATGTTATATTATATTATATTATATTATATTATATTATATTATATTATATTATATTATATTATATTATGTCATGTTATGTCATGTCATGTCATATTATAGTATAGTATATTATATTATATTATGTTGTTATATTATATTATATTATATTATATCATGTCATGTCATGTCATATTATATTATAATATGTTATATTATATGATATTATATTATATTACAGTCTAATTCAGTAGATTCTATTAGATTCTACTATGTACATTTTTCTTGTGCATGCTCAGCTCTGGTGATGAGGTGGATGGTGTAATCGCTTGTAACTTGCTGTTCTGTGGAGACCCTGAATGTGGCGCTGTTGAGTCGCTCGAGGATCAGTGTTGCCAGAGGTTTTGTCTGGTTCATCCACATGTTTTAATAATCTAATTAAATTGTCACAGTGACGCTCATGTGTGTGTGTGTGTCTTCGTTAAGATTTTATTCTTGAAATCAAACCAATGAAAGTGTGTTTATTTCAACACAAACTCACAATAACATGAAGTTTCCACCTTTGTTATTGTGAGTTTGATTCATTCTGACCCAGAACAGGTCTGCACATGCGCACTGCATCGCTTCTATGGGGACGAGGGAGGACATCACGGAAAAAACGTAGCAGCAGCAGCAGCAGCAGCAGCGAATCCCACGCCGAGATTTCGTCTCTCCGCTGCGGTCAAACTGCGCCACGGACGCGGCCTGTGACTATGCCCGGCGCGGCGGTGCGGAGCGGCGGGTGAACACTTGACGAGCCCGTGAAGTGTGAGCCGTTTGCCGGGAGAGGAAACTACAATTCTTCATGCGGGAGCAGCATGCGGGAAATGGTCGGAGGCTGCTGCGTGTGTTCAGACGAGCGAGGCTGGGCTGAGAACCCGCTGGTCTACTGTGATGGACACGGCTGTAACGTCGCCGTCCACCAAGGTAACGTCACCTGTTAGCCGCCGTTAGACGCTCATTACCGGGCCAGCAGGCGGTGGAGGAAGCGGAGGAGGCGGCGGCGGCGGCGGCGGCGGAGGAGCCACCACCGCCGCCGCCGCTGCTGCTGCTGCCGCTGGTGTTTTCAATGTGTACGTGCGTCTCTGTGTGTGTGTGGGAGGGGTAGGGAGGCGTGCTGTGTGTGTGTGTGTGTGTGTGTGTGTGTGTTGTATCCACGTTGTTTCCACTCGCGATTAAACACGCACGGTGACACCGGACCGGGATGGTCCGTGTCTGGCCCGGTTCACTTAACGGCACACGGAGAGAGTCGTGGTGCTGTTTTGCGACAGATAATCGCCGGTTGGTTCCATGGTGTCACCATGGTAACACGGTAACACGGTAACACGGCAGACTCCAGTGACCCGGAATATTTCACTCACTTCAGAACCTCCAGACCACTTTCATATGTGGTCCAAGTCAGAACTACAAATCAATCAGTAAAAAGAGTCCGAGTCAGATTCAATGTGACTTGTGCTGTTCACACTGACCACATGTTAAAGTGGATCCGGTCAGATTCACATTAGCACAGTGAAGCGGTTCTGAAGATGTGATTCAGACCTGCTTTTGAGATCATAATTTGGATTTACGTAGGTCCGACTCGTGACCATGTGACCATGTTCTGTTTACACTGTTCACATATGAAACTGGTTCTGAATTAGAACTGACAGGATTCTGTTTCTGTTGTAGTGATTCAGATCTGGTTTTGTGTGGACCCGTTGATCCTAGATTGGATTTATATCTTGATTCGGGACCTTGTGACTTGGTGTTTACACTGTTCACATATGAAACTGGTTTATATGAAATGTTTTATTTGACTCTTTTTTCACTTTTGCTGATTTTGGAGCTGGTTTCATATTTTTCTCTAACTTTTTAATAATCGGCTGATAATGACCTGTTTGTGTATTTAATATTTATTCAAATTGAAAATACAGTGTGTGTCAGACCATTAATGTCATTAAACTGTTTTTATCAGACGGACAAACAGTAAATAAAAAGGCTTAATATTATCAGCTGCTCTGGTTTCTAAAAATCAGCATCAGCCCATAATTAACGTGAGGTCACTGTGTGTGTGTGTGTGTGTGTGTGTGTCAGCCTGTTACGGCATCGTCCAGGTGCCCACCGGCCCGTGGTTCTGTCGGAAGTGCGAGTCACAGGAGAGGGCGGCGCGCGTGGTGAGTACACGGAGCCAAAACAGGCCACGCAACACCTGCTCATGCACCATTGTGCTGCATCTGCCCCTCTAAACTCTCTGCTGCTTCTTCTTCTGCCCTTCCAGAGGTGTGAACTGTGCCCCCACAAAGATGGAGCCCTCAAGAGGACGGACAGCGGCGGTGCGTCCCTCAGGCACAAAAACAGGCTCCACACACAAACATGAAGGCGTCACTCATCCACTCTTGTTCTGTGTCATCAGGCTGGGCCCACGTCGTGTGTGCGCTCTACATCCCTGAGGTGCAGTTTGCCAACGTCCTCACCATGGAGCCCATCATCCTGCAGTATGTCCCACACGAGCGATACATCAAGGTACTGACACACACACACACACACACACACACACACACACGCTTGTGTTATCATGATAACACAATAAAGATATTCATGATGATGTTTCACAAAGTAAACGTGTTTGTTAGGATGTGGAATTGTACACAATTCACAATTAAAAAAATGATGTCGTAAATTGAAATAAAAAATTAAACAATAACAGATAAAACATGCTCATATATAAGATACATACATTTAGAAGTGATTCATGTAAGTTAGGTGTTATTATTATTATCATTATTAGTATTATTATTATTATTATTATTATTATTATAATAATAAAAGATATTGCTCACAGAGTTGTGGAGGGTGATGGTCAGGTCTGTGGTGGGAGAAAAAGAACCTCCGTCTTGTCGAGATTGAGTTTCAGGTGATGGTCAGACACCCACTGACAGATGTCGGTCAGACAGGCGGAGATCCGTTCTGCTACATGTGTGTCGGAGCTGGGGAAAGAGAGAATGAGTTGGGTGTCGTCGGCGTAGCTGTGATAGGAAAAACCATGAGAGAGAATAACAGAACCAAGAGAGTTGGTGTATAGAGAGAAGAGGAGAGGGCCCAAGACAGAACCCTGAGGGACCCCAGTAGCTAGAGGGCAGGGTTCCGACACAGATCCTCTCCAGGTTACTCTGTATGTTCGGTTTTGAAGAGTAGGGTAAGTGCAGAGCCTGAGACACCTAGTTCTTGAAGGGAGGAAATAAGGATCTGGTGGTTAACTGTGTCAAACGCTGCAGAAAGGTCCAAGAGGAGGAGCACAGAGGAGAGAGAGGCAGCCCTGACTCAGTGACCTGCTTTAAAACCAGACTGAAGAGGATCCAGAAGGTTGTTCCAGTGAAGGTAGGAGGAGAGTTGATTAAAGATAGCACGCTCCAGAGTTTAGGAGAGAAAAGGAAGAAGAGAGACAGGTCTGTAGTTATTTACTTCAGACGGGTCAAGGGTGGGTTTTTTAAGGAGGGGGGTCACTCTGGCCTCTTTAAGAGAGTCCGGAAAAAAGCAACCAGATGATAGAGATGTGTTAATGAGGTGGGTGAGGAAAGGAAGAAGGTAAGAGGGGATAGGGTCAAGGGGGCAGGAGGTGGGGCAGGGAGAGGGTATTAGGGAAAGAACTTGATCCTGAGATAGAGGGGAAAGAGGATAGAGAAGGAGCTGAATGTGTGGTTGGTAGAGTGGTGAGATCAGGAGGTGGAGAAAGAAGAGCCAATGTCATCTCTACTTTTTTGTGAAGTAGTTGACTAATGGCACATTTCCACCGGCTCTATTCAATTGTATAGATCATAACAGACATGATCTCAGGTCAACATCATAGACAACATCAAGGAGAGCAGAGAAACACAACAGTTCACACAATGAGCAAACACTAGGGGGCAGTGGAGAGAAAACAGAAGAAGAAATCTCTGACAGAACCAGACTCACACATGTGCAGCATCTGCCTCGACCGGTCGGGGGGAAAGGAAAATGGGGGACAGCGGAGAGGAGGGGGACAGAAAGGGGGGAGAGAAAGGACAAGAGGGAGATGAGGTAGAGACAGAAGAGAGAGAGAGAGAGAGAGAGAGAGAGAGAGACCAGGAGCAGATACACAACAACTGTATCAAGTTACAAGTTTATACAGTTAATGATATCGACTTTTTAATTATAGCACAATAATAATGGTGATGATATGTATGATATGGGTAGCCTCAAAAACTGGATCTGGATCCTGCAACCTGCAAAATAAGAATACAGAGAGAGAGAGGGAAGGAGGGAAGGAAGGAAGGAAAGACACACACTAGGGAGAGAAAGAGACAAGGTTAATGACATATAAACAGTCACATTCATACGCTGAGTGTGACAGAGTGAATGTGACAGAGTGCAGTCTAGGTCTATAGCAGCAGAACTAAGAGATGGTCCAGGTTTCTCTGAACCAGCTCTAACTATGAGCTTTATCAAAAAGGAGTTCTACTCACCTCGTCTCACCTCGTCTCACCCCGCCTCACCCCGCCTCACCTCGCCTCACCACGGCACGACACGGCACGACACGGCACGACACGGCACGACACGGCACGATAGGTCGCATCTCCACTACTTAACGTGGGCGGAGTCATCACTGCACGGCTGAGTGAAACTGTGGTGACTTTGTTTTATACGCGACACACACACACACACACACACAGTGTGGCAGTGATTGACTGAACATCATATGTTGGGTGCACATTTAAACACAGGATCCAGGCAGCGTTCCAAGTTGCAATATTTTATTTGCAAGTAAACGGTAGTTAGTGATGATTCTGTCTATATGAAAATGATAAAGGGAATATTACAATCTAGAAAGTATCAAATATACAATAAGAAATGAGGTTGTCTTAGACTAACATCAATAATACATCCACTCTTACTTTCCTCTCTTTAGCAAAGGATTCAACTCAGGAATCTAGTATAATGACACACAAGCAATAAGTCAATCTTCAAACAAGAAGCCAAAAGTGAATTAGTAGCTGTGTGTAACTGTGTGTGTGTAACTGTGTGTGAAACTGTGTGTGTAACTGTGTGTGTAACTGTGTGTGAAACTGTGTGTGTAACTGTGTGAAACTGTGTGTGTAACTGTGTGTAACTGTGTGTGTAACTGTGTGTGTAACTGTGTGTGTAACTGTGTGTGTAACTGTGTGTAACTGTGTGTGTAACTGTGTGTGTAACTGTGTGTGTAACTGTGTGTGTAACTGTGTGTAACTGTGTGAAACTGTGTGTGTAACTGTGTGTAACTGTGTGTGTGTAACTGTGTGTGTAACTGTGTGTGTAACTGTGTGTGTGTAACTGTGTGTGTAACTGTGTGTAACTGTGTGTGTGAAACTGTGTGTGTAACTGTGTGAAACTGTGTGTGTAACTGTGTGTGTAACTGTGTGTGTGTAACTGTGTGTGTAACTGTGTGTGTGTAACTGTGTGTGTAACTGTGTGTGTAACTGTGTGTGTGTAACTGTGTGTGTAACTGTGTGTGTGTAACTGTGTGTGTGTAACTGTGTGTGTAACTGTGTGTGTGTAACTGTGTGTGTAACTGTGTGTGTGTAACTGTGTGTGTAACTGTGTGTACACACATCATGTGTCTCGTGACCGTCTTATTATTTGCCTGTAGAGACTGACAGAGTTTGCAGAGTGTGTGTAACAGAAGTCGTGAGTTCAGCACTAAAGTGAAAGACTTCATGGTCACAATGGTCACAAGTTTGACTCCACCCCCTGGCTGATTGTACTCAATTCCATTGTAAGTCGCTTTGGATAAAAGCGTCTGCTAAATGACATGTAATGTAATGTAGTCACTTTTTAAAGCTTCACTCATGACGGATGACGGTGTGTGCAGCACTCACACACGTGTGTGTGCGTGTGCGTGTGTGTGCGTGTGTCTGTGTGCGTGTGTCTGTGTGCGTGTGCGTGTGCGTGTGCGTGTGCGTGCATATAAATGTACACATGTGAGTCTCGGCATGCTTGGTTTCATGTTACATGACATGTTACTGTGTCAGTGACAGTAAATCACATGCAGAGCCGTTCATCCACATTCTGCTGCCTGATGTTCTGGACACCCTAAACCCAAGAAGCCACTTCTTCCCTTTCTTTCTTTATTTCCTTCATTCTTTCTTTCTTTATTTCCTTCATTCTTTCTTTCTTTATTTCCTTCATTCTTTCTTTCTTTCTTTCCTTCATTCTTTCTTTCTTTCTTTCTTTATTTCTTTCCTTCTTTCTTTCTTTCTTTCCTTCTTTCCTTCTTTCTTTCTTTCTTTCTTTCTTTCTTTCCTTCTTTCTTTCTTTCTTTCTTTCTTTCTTTCTTTCTTTCTTCCCTTTCTTTCTTTCCTTCTTTCCTTCTTTCTTTCTTTCTTTCTTTCTTTCTTTCCTTCTTTCTTTCTTTCTTTCTTTCTTTCTTTCCTTCATTCTTTCTTTCTTTCTTTATTTCTTTCCTTCTTTCTTTCTTTCTTTCCTTCTTTCCTTCTTTCTTTCTTTCTTTCTTTCTTTCTTTCCTTCTTTCTTTCTTTCTTTCTTTCTTTCTTTCTTTCTTTCTTCCCTTTCTTTCTTTCCTTCTTTCCTTCTTTCTTTCTTTCTTTCTTTCTTTCTTTCCTTCTTTCTTTCTTTCTTTTCTGTACCACGCTCGGTTGCCTCTCCGGTCTTTCGTCACATACCCAGCATCCTCTGAGGGGAACAGAGAGAGCTGAGATGTGTGGATTGGAGGATGACGGGGGGGGGGGAGGAGGGGGGTGGAGTGGGAGAGAGAGAAAAGGCCGAGTGAAGAAAGGTAAAGAGCCCACTGTTCCTTTGTCCCGCACCTGTTGCTAGGCCTCCTCAGCCCCTCCCCCCTCCCACCAGCAGTCCACCCCACTCACTGTGTGTGTGTGTGTGTGTGTGTGTGTGTGTGCATTAACAGTACTGTGTGTGCATAGTTTCAGGACAATGAAGCCTGATGCTTACAAGATGTGAGAATCCCAGCTTTAAAAATCCTGACTGCACATGATGGATCAACATGTTTGCGTTTCACCTCCTGCACTTTAATATAAACATCCAACTTCTTTACAGTCCAAAATAAGTTTATTAAGAATATGAATAAGGAGCATTGGTGACAAACAAGGAAATCAGCTTTAACATGTATAAGATACAATAAAACTATGTTTTGAAAGCAAATGCACAGCTTTGATGTAAGCCCCCCCCCCCTTCCCTCCCACACACACACACACACACACAACATCTGGTTAACAGTTCTGTTGCAGTTCTGTTTGACCTCATCATTCTCGTTCATCTCCCTCACTGTTCACCACATTATGATCATGTGAAACTTTATTGGAGACTCACAATAGCGGATAAATATGAATAAATCGCCGGCGTTCTGTTTAGAAACGTCCTCGTGTCGCCGGGCGTCGCGCTCATGACTCTTCCAGTTACGGCACTCTCTGACCAATCAGTGAGCGGCACTCCGTTCAACAGGTGCTAACAAAAGCACCAGGTACTTTCTCTCTGACTGAAAACAGAGTCCAGTCCAGTCCAGCTGTGCCAGAACTGTGCCAGAACTGTGCCAGAACATGGATGTACAGCTGTTTCTCATCATGCTACAGTTTGGAGTGGTGAAGCCCCGGGTCAGGCTGTGGTAGGCAGGGTGTGTGCGTGTCACTGAGATATGTGGTGCAACATTGTTCCGGTGCAAAGACAACAAACGGCGACATTGAACGCAACACAACACACAACGATTGTGATTGTGATGATGATGATGATGATTGTGATGATGATGATGATGATGATGATAAGAATCATAATGTCTGTCACTTCTCCAGACCTGTTATATCTGTGAGGACCATGGAAGGGAGAGCAAGGCAGCGTGTGGAGCCTGCATGACCTGCAACAGACAAGGCTGCAGACAGGCCTTTCACGTCACATGGTGAGTGTGTGTGTGTGTGTGTGTGTTTCAGTGTCAGTTGTGAGGGTTAAGGTTAAGGAGTAAAGGACAAATGAATGCGTTGTGTCTCTGACGAGTGTCTTTGTTAAGACACTGGTGTACTCGTGTGTCCCACTTCACCATCTGGTGTGGACACATTCTTACCAAAGAAGACCATGAGGATAAACACACGGGTCCACGTGAGCGGACATGGCAACGAGAACAATGATGACGAGGACGAAGAGGAGCTGGAAAAAGAGAAAGACATGCGGAGGAAGAGGAGACGGTGCGACCACCGACGGAGAACGCTGCGAATCACTGATGAAGACTGAATTGTTTTATTGCAAATACAATCGTTGGTTCATCAGACATGTGTGCGTCGTGGCATGTTGTGATTTCTTATTTACCAACAGTTTTCTAACTTTAATCATGTGTTGACGTCATCACAGGGCGCTCATGTCTGTCGGGGACAGACGAGTCCATGACGATACAGTTCATGTCTAAGTTGCATGTCCTTGTAGTCACATGTCATCACATGTTTTTTTCATTTCCCTCCCGTGTGCTGTGTGACGCTGTGTCGCTAACAACATCCTTAGATTCTTTAAAGTGAAGCTGCACAGCCGTGGCTGGAGATGTTGCTTTGATCAGACATTAAAGCCTTTGTGTGACGTCCAGGTGTGTCTGTTGTGTGTCTGTTGTGTGTGTGATCTCATGCTCTGACCCTGTGATGCTGTGTGTTCAGTGCTCAGATGGCTGGTCTGCTGTGTGAAGAGGAAGGACCAGAAGCTGACAACGTCAAATACTGCGGCTACTGCAAGCATCACTACAACAAACTGGTGAAAAAACCGTCTTTGATGATGTTGTCAAACGTCTTATTATCGTCTTATCTTAAACAAGACTCGCCTCTCAACTGATTCATCGATGATCAGTGTAGATGACAGAACATTTTATTATTTCTATCACAACACTTTTAATGACGAGCAACAAATAATATCTGCTCTCCTCAAAGTGCACCACAATGTTCTGGAAACTTCTGATATTCATGTCCTTGTTTGTCTGTCTGTGTGTTTGTTTGTCTGTCTGTTTGTCTGTCTGTCTGTCTGTCTGTCTGTCTGTCTGTCTGTCTGTGTGTTTGTTTGTCTGTCTGTCTGTTTGTGTGTTTGTTTTTCTGTCTGTCTGTCTGTTTGTGTGTTTGTTTTTCTGTCTGTTTGTGTGTTTGTCTGTTTGTCTGTCTGTCTGTCTGTTTGTTTGTTTTTCCTTAACAGCAGAAAAAGTTGCGTTCTAGTGAAAATACAAGTACGTCCTTCACTCATCCCAGGGGGCGCTCTACCTCGCCTTCACAGGACAAACACCACCATCACAGGCAGAGGAAGGTAAGACGTGATTGTGATGTTGACATTTGTTTGTTTCTGATTGTTGATCAGTGATGATCAGTGATGATCAATGATGATCAATGATGATCAGTGATGATCATCGATGATCAGTGATGATCATCGATGATCAGTGATGATCAGTGGGGTGGAGTGGCTCAGTGGTTAAGACCTGTACCCTGTGTGCCAAAGACATCATGGTCGCAAGTTCAACTCCACCCCTGGCAGGTTGTACTTAATTCCCTTGTAAGTCGCTTTGGATAAAAGTGTCTGCTAAATGACATGTGATGTAATGTGATGATCGGCGATGATGATGATCAGTGATGTCGTCCACGTCAGTGTTTCCCAAACCCTTTGTACAAGGAAACAATCGTGACACAGTAACAATCCAATGAATTAAATCTCTAACACTGAGAATCATTTCAAAAATGAATATTTTAATATATTAAAGAGATCTTTGATGAATGTCGTACAAGGTCATTTTATTTCAAACATGTACACTGTACACATAAATCTGCAGACCATGACCAATTTGTGGGTCCCGACCCAGTCTTTGGGAACCACTGGTCTAGGTGATATGCAGGTACAGGCTCTACGACACGGCCAGGATAGTTGTGTAAGCACTTACTGTAAATGTCAGCACTGTCAGGTTCATATTATTATATATGGACTGATTTTCATTAGATTCATTCATATCTTTGGTTGAAAAGTAGTTCTATTATGTATTATTATATTATATCATGTGTTCTGTAGTTTGTCCAGAGGATCTGTGTGAGAATCATATTTTACATTTGTGTGTTTCAGAGTCATAAAGACAAGATTCGGCAAAAAGAGCGTCACAAGAAGTCGTCTGACAGACTGAGCTCATCAGTGACCACGAGCATAGAAAAGGTAAGAAAAGCATCTTTGGGATTCTTCAATTCACATTTAGAGTCAGACATTGTGAAGAATCCTCGCTCAGCATCTCTGTGTTTACAGATCTCCTCCAGTCACCATGGCAACAAAGACAATGAGGGAAAATCCAAGAAGCTGAGCTCACACACTCATGGTCATCGCAGTAAAAAGACAGGGAGCACTGGCAAGAGCTGCTCCTCCTCCTCCTGCTCCTCCAGTCCCTTCAACACAGGTAAGTGTGTCTGTCGTCGTTAGATTCTGTCTGGAAACGGGTGATAGTACGAGGTCACAGGCGCGATCGTGTCGTCACAGGCGCGAGCGTGACGTCACAGGCGCGAGCGTGACGGCGTTCACTTGCATTTCTGTGACTGTGACGGAGTCTGTGCTCCGCCCATGCAGGACGTACTGTCAAACTGTATAATGGAAAATGATGTTTGTGCATGTTCTTCTCTGTGACGACACAGTCGTGTCTGCGATCGCGTCGTCACAGTCGCGATCGTGTCGTCACAGTCGAGAACAGTTTGATTGTGATGTTTGTGCATGTTGTTCTCTGTGACGACACAGTCGTGTTTGCGATCGTGTCGTCACAGTCGCGATCGTGTCGTCACAGTCGCGATTGTGTCGTCACAGTCGCGATCGTGTCGTCACAGTCGCGATCGTGTCGTCACAGTCGCGATCGCGTCGTCACAGTCGCGATCGTGTCGTCACACCCGAGAACAGTTGGATTGTGATGTTTGTGCATGTTCTTCTCTTGCAGGTGGCTCCTTGTCTTCAGCTCAGGATTTCCATCAGTTCTCGTCTTCGTCACGTCTGGAGCGTGAACCTGACCACAGTGGAGAGGAGCGCAAGGAGCGTCACCGGAGGCCAGCAGTCCAGGAGAACGAGGAAGAGGAGGACAAGGATGAGGAGGAGGAGGACAAGGATGAAGAGGAGGAGGACAGTAAATACCACAAGCCTCCAGCACTGACTCCTGCTGATGGTCCACTGGCAGCATCACAAGGTCATGACAGGTCAGAGGACAACTCCAGCCCCTTCGAGAACAAGGTCACCATCTCTACGTTCGGGTCCATCATGCGTATCACCTCCTCATCAGGACTCGGCAGCAGCACTAAGATCCGCAAGATCTCCTCCTCCTCCTCGGGGGACTACAAACCCTCCAAGTCACTCTGCAAGCCGCCTCAACTGAGTCGGCCACCTGTCCTCGAGGAGGCTGATGTGGAGGACAAGGCCACGCCCCCTCCTCCACTGCCCAGAGAGAGGAGGCACCGGGGCAGCAAGAAGAGTCGCCACGGCCCCGGGCGCCCGCGGGGCAGCAAGAACCGAGAGAGGAGGGACGAGGAACTTCACCATCACCATCAGCAGGCAGCAGCAGCAGCAGCAGCACCTCCTCCTCCACCTCCTCCAGCCTTAACCTCCTCGCTCTACACAAGCCCGTCCTCCATCCCACACCCCGTCTTCCCCACCACGCTACCTCCCACCTCTTCCTCTTCCTCCTCCTCCTCCACCTCATCGTCGTTCACCTCCTCTGTGGGCAGTTTCTCCACAGGTCGTGGTCACTCACTGCTTGGCTCTGGTGAGTCTCTGTAAGTGTGTGCGACTGTGACTGACTGTATGTGACTGTGTGTGACTGTGCAACTGTGTCTGACTGTGTCTGACTGTGTGAGACTGTGTGAGACTGTGTCTGACTGTGTGCGACTGTGACTGTCTGACTGTGTGCGACTGTCTGACTGTGTGCGACTGTCTGACTGTGTGCGACTGTCTGACTGTGTGCGACTGTGTCTGACTGTGCGACTGTGTCTGACTGTGCGACTGTCTGACTGTGTGTGGCTGTGTCTGACTGTGTCTGACTGTGCGACTGTGTGTGACTGTCTGACTGTGTGCGACTGTCTGACTGTGTGCGGCTGTGTCTGACTGTGCAACTGTCTGACTGTGTGCGACTGTGTGCGACTGTGTGACTGTGACTGTCTGACTGTGTGCGGCTGTGTCTGACTGCAACTGTGTCTGACTGTGTCTGACTGTGTGCGACTGTCTGACTGTGTGCGACTGTGACTGTGCAACTGTGTCTGACTGTGACTGTCTGACTGTGTGCGACTGTCTGACTGTGTGTGACTGTCTGACTGTGTGCGGTTGTGTACGACTGTGTGCGACTGTGTCTGACTGTGTGCGACTGTGTACGACTGTGTACGACTGTGTCTGACTGTTCGACTGTGTCTGGCTGTGCGACTGTCTGAATGTGTGCGGCTGTGTCTGACTGTGTGCGACTGTCTGACTGTGTGCGATTGTGTATGACTGTGCGACTGTGTACGACTGTGTCTGACTGTGTGCGACTGTCTGACTGTGTGCGATTGTGTATGACTGTGTGCGACTGTGCCTGACTGTGTGACTGTGTCAGGGTGTGAAATTAGCACTGAAAGAATTTCCAGGAATTCACACGATGGTTCACTTTTGTAAAGCCGGAGTTAAATCTGGCTCAGTAGCACAAACAAATCCCGCCCCTTTCTCCTTGGAATGGCAGTGAGGTCACGGATTAGAGATTACAGATGATTACACACGTGGAAGAAACATAAACATCACATTTGATACAATTGTGACCAGAAATGAAACATAAAACGCTCAGAACGTCTGTCAAAGAGGAAAAAAGAGCTACTCTCCTATCTGTGTGTGCGTGTGTGTGTGCGTGTGTGTGTGCGTGTGCGTGTGTGTGCGCATGTGTGTGTGTGTGCGTGTGCACGTGTGTACGTGTGTGTGTGTGGTAGCTGCCCAGCTTCCTGTGTGTGAAGAAAAACTGTATCTGTGTCGCTCTGAAAAGTTTCCATTACATGTGTCAGCGTCAGCAGCTGATGTGCAGCTCAGCGAGCGTGAGTGAGTGTGTCATCATCACACACTGTTTGTTCTGACATGTTCACAATGTTGAGTTAAAACTTCTCCCAGTTTATTTCATCTGAAGAAAGCTGAGATACACAGTATCGTCCTGGATTATGGTTTGTGTTTGCACTCTTCTACATTTGCCTTGATTCTCACAGGATTCATGTGTCAGGGACTTCAATTTGATTCATTTTCCTTTAACCAGCGTGCCCCGCGACCCTAGTGTGGAGAAGTGGTAGAAGATAGATGGAATTCACACATTCATTTTCACATTAATGTGTAAATATTACAGCACTTTGCTCAATTACATCTGTAACAAGGACAAACAGCAGAGGCTGAGTTCCACTTAACAAAAACAGATTATTAACTACATACTGTTTCATGTGTGAGGCAGGAAATGAGGACCATAAGTTACATAAGTACTTAAAGGTACAGTGTGTAGGGTTTAGCACCATCTACTGGTGAAGTTGTGTGATGCAGCTGAACGTCTGTCATTGTTGTGAGCAGTGATGTGAGCAGTGAAGAAAGTCCTGGAGTCTGTGATGAGTTAAGTCGAAGCATATTTATTTGAAAAGAAGTTATTAAAACGCAGGAGAACAGAGGCGACATCATAACAAGCATGTGCACGACGCTCCTCCATATCTGAACATCAGTCCTCAAACATGACACATGTAATCTCAAGTATTTTATTATCCATTTCAATCAAAGGAAATAATTCCCCTTCAATCTTTAACTCTAGACTAAATGTGCTGTAGACTTTAAAGAGTTTGAACTTTTTGAATTGCACAATGATTGTGTATCAACATAAAGAGATGACTTTGTCCCTCTGCTCTCTCAGGTCTCTACTCCAGCCTCAAGGACCCTCTCACACTGGGTGGGGGTGTGTGTAGCCCCCCTCTGTCCCTGGGTGGGGGGGTGTGTAGCACCTCCTTGTCTCTGGGAGGGGGCATGTGTAGCACCCCTCTCTCCTCAGGACTCCTCCCATCCCATGTCTCCTCGCTGTCTCTTCCGTCGGTCAACGCCGTCACAAACACACAGGTATATTTAACACTTAATTATCCGGGTTCTCTGTTTCCTCCCCTGTATTTGTGGATATATGATGTGATTATTTATAATCACATCATATATATATAATCACATTATATATATATAATCACATCATATATATATAATCACATCATATATATATAATCACATCATATATATAATCACATCATATATATATAATCACATCATATATATATATAATCACATTATATATATATATATAATGACATCAGGTAATAGTGTCGTGTCGTAGGGATCTTGAGCTTCTGGTCAATGACTGATGAAGTGACTGATCCTCTTGGTAATCTTTACGAAATCACTTTGTATTCCAGCTTTTTTAAGGTTGCTTATTATTAAAGTGTGACACCGAGCGACCGACTCTCTCTGCTCGCTGCTGAAGAGCAGGAGAAGACATCTGTCACATGGTACAGAGCAGAAACAACACATCCTGTACCCATTTAAAAGTAAAGGCACTCCAGAGTTCCTGTAACCTGTTTCCATTCATATTCACATTCACAGGACCAGCAGATGAGCAACAGTCTTCACATTTTATTGAGTACAGTGGAGCGTTTAAAAGTTTATTATACATGATTATTTTCAAAGGCAAACCTATGTCAAATAGTAATGAAGGAAAAGCTTAATTACTTTATATATAAATACATATTTCTATTGATTTAAAGACTGTTGGAAACATTTTGCTAATATATGTACACTACTTAAAATCTAAATATAACATTAGTCTGAAATCTTACTTATTACAGTTTAAAGAAACATCTTTGAAATGATATTTAAATGATGTCCACTGTGTCACAGGTCCATCCAGGTTCAAGCAGCACCTACAGCATGACCTCGTCTCAGCCTTTTACCAGCTGTCTATCCACAGCCCCGACACTGCCGCCACTACTGAGCCAAGCCCAGACCTCACTGCCAGGTGAGAGGAAGATCCTGTGCCCCTGTGACCCTGTGACCCTGTGATCCTGTGATCCTGTGACCCTGTGATTCTGTGATCATGTGATCATGTGACCCTGTGATCATGTGATCATGTGACCCTGTGACCATGTGATCATGTGATCATGTGATCATGTGACCCTGTGATCCTGTGACCATGTGACCCTGTGATCACGTGATCCTGTGACCACGTGATTTTGTGACCCTGTGATCCTGTGATGCTGTGATCCTGTGACCATGTGATTATGTGATCCTGTGACCATGTGATTATGTGATCCTGTGATCCTGTGATGCTGTGATCCTGTGACCATGTGATTATGTGATCCTGTGACCATGTGATCCTGTGATCCTGTGATCCTGTGATCCTTCGATCATGTGATTCTGTCACCACGTGACCCTGTGACCATGTGACCCTGTGATTCTGTGATCATGTGACTCTGTGACCCTGTGATCATGTGACCCTGTGATCATGTGACCCTGTGATTCTGTGACCATGTGATCCTGTGACCATGTGACCCTGTGATCACGTGATCCTGTGACCACGTGATTTTGTGACCCTGTGATCCTGTGATGCTGTGATCCTGTGACCATGTGATTATGTGATCCTGTGACCATGTGATTATGTGATCCTGTGATCCTGTGATGCTGTGATCCTGTGACCATGTGATTATGTGATCCTGTGACCATGTGATCCTGTGATCCTGTGATCCTGTGATCCTTCGATCATGTGATTCTGTCACCACGTGACCCTGTGACCATGTGACCCTGTGATTCTGTGATCATGTGACTCTGTGACCCTGTGATCATGTGACCCTGTGATCATGTGACCCTGTGATTCTGTGACCATGTGATCCTGTGACCATGTGACCCTGTGATCATGTGACCCTGTGATCATGTGACCCTGTGATTCTGTGACCATGTGATCCTGTGACCCTGTGATCATGTGACCCTGTGATCATGTGACCCTGTGATCCTGTGACCATGTGACCCTGTGATCATGTGACCCTGTGATCCTGTGATCCTGTGACCATGTGATCCTGTGATCCTGTGACCCTGTGACCCTGTGACCCTGTGATCATGTGATCCTTTGTCACTACATTCAGGCCTTGAATATGAGGGAATTGGTCCTGGAAAGTCCTTGAATTTGATATCAACCAAGGTGTAGGAACCCTGAATGAAGTTCATGACTCCTTGTCTTGGTTTTCAGAGTCCGACATGGATGACTGTCGCTTCCCGTGTCAGGGGAACTCGCCGAGAGAGAGTCTTTCCTCACAGTAAGTGTCACGTCTTCACTCTCATCCAAGGTTTTTGAAAAGAACAAAACAAAATCAACGGGAAACAGCAGGAACGTGGCAGATGGGTGGATTAGGAAAAACAGCCCATACGAGTCTTGTTGGTTAATTTCCTCTCCCTGTTTTCTGACTCCCTGTTGTCTCCTCCTCCTCTTCCTCCTCCACGCAGGTCTCCCATGAGCTGTCTTCCTCTTCTGTTTGACCCGAGAGACGGACTGGGAGCAGGAGTCCGAGCTCACCCTGAGAACGTCCCTGCAGCCAGCTCCCACATCGAGCTGCTGCTGGAGAAACACAGCAACGGAGAGATGGGAGTCAACAGTGAGTCCGTGTGAAAACAGTCCAATTATTGCACACGACATGATTCAAATACAGTGCTACACGCCAACTTCACGCCAACTTCACGCCAACTTCACGCCAACTTCACGCCAACTTCACGCCAACTTCACGCCAATTTGACCAAACCGTGGCGCTTAGGTGTTCATGTTGACACAAACATGTGGTTTCTCTCCAGTCTTGTGTTGAGGATGTTTTAGTTGCGTCTTAACTTATCTCTCGATGATGCGCCGGAGCCGTCGTGATAAAAACCGTCCGTTTTATTCATGATTTGTTCACTCGTGAGTTACTGAGACGTCGTTATCCTGATAATGTTACACACACAAAAATGATGTAGGGAAGAAGAGCACACAGCTGCTGTGAGGCTGCAGTACCACTGACAGAGAAAGAGGGCGACAGAGAGCAACAATATGTCGATAACGTCAAACCAAAATGGTGAAAAAGTCGCATGTTTGTGTTTAGAATTTATAAACACTGACACTTTGGTCCTCACTAAGTGTGTGTGTGTGTGTGTGTGTGTGTGTGTGTGTGTGTTTGTTACCTCTTTAGAAGCTTTTCTGGCATAAACACTGACCTTGTCGTCCTCATTGAGACCAAAACCTGGTCCTGGTAATGAGGCAGAACCACATTTCTGAGGAACTGGTTAAGTTTAGGGTTTGGCATTAACTGGTTAAGGTTAAGGTTAGGGATCAGGCCTTGGGGAGGGGAGGCTGTCCATATGAACATGTGTATGTTTTTGTCTGTGTATGTCTGTGAGGACTGAAACAGACTCGAGTGTTTTTTAAAGAATTAAAACACTTTCTCATTTGTGAACGTCATCATTTCCATCATTTCCATCGTTTTATGGCCCTAACGACTGCTCCTTTAATGGAGAAATGATTGACAGATGAATTGATTATGAAAGGAATCATTAGTTGCAGCCTTAACCAAAGGGAGTGAGGACATTTAAGGGCTTTTTGGAGGGTTAAGACCTGGTTTAACGCTTATGGTTAGGGTTAGAGTTAGGTTTAGATGTGTGTGTGTGTGTTTTTTAACCCTTTGAGACTTGTTTTAGTCATTAAAATGCACTAAAGTGGTCAGTAAAACATTCTCCTGTGAGAAGATTTCTTCAGGCCTGAGTGAGTGATTCTGTCCATACTCTCAGTATGTGACAGTTATTGAGTTCCTGAGAGTTACTGTAATGACGAGTATACGACGTCAAGCTGACAGAACAATGATGCTGTGACAGTGGTGGAAGCAGCTTCAGCACTTCTGTTCCTTCAATGTGTTACTTTTCTGTTTCACTCTCTCTTAATCCGTCTGTTTCTCTGGGGAAGTCATCATCATCATCATCATCTTCTTCATCATTTTCTCCTGACTTTATTCTCTGCTCCTGTTTCTTTCTCTGTCCTCTGACATATTTTGCTTCGTGCTTCTTTCTTTCTTTTTATTCGTGTATATTCAGACAAGCAGCCGTCAGTCAGGTTTCAGTTCAGTGACAGTTTGGTGTAATGGTCAGAGACGATCAGCTGAGGAGGAGGCGGCGGCTAATGCGTCGTAAATATTTGCATTTATTTCCATATGTAAAAGAATCTCATCACACGTGTCCTCAAACTGCCTGTGAATGTGTTTTTTGTGACTCGACGCGTTCAGACCTGAATGTAGCTCTGTCCATGTGATCAAATCACTATAATAATAGCAGGTTTTTATCAAGAGTCTGGCTCTGTGCTCGTGAGTCCGCGACAATATGAAAAGAGTTACAGTGTTTAAATTGAATTTAAAATGAGAATGAAATAATAAAAGTCAGGGATTATCACCAAGGTCACTGTGTACGACACTGCGGTTAAACATTCTTCACAACAGCAGACTCACAACTGCGCTTCTCTGGGAATGTGTCCCAGATGTGTGGAATATAGAAAGTGGACATGTTTAAAGTAGACCTGAACCACATGACCTGAGGAGTCTCACTGAGGTCTGCACTGGCCCTGTGCTGGGGTTCACAGAGACACTTTCACAGAGACACTTTCGCAGAGACACTTTCGCAGAGACACTTTTGCAGAGACACTTTTGCAGAGACACTTTCACAGAGACACTTTCACAGAGACAATTTCACAGAGACAATTTCACAGAGACAATTTCACAGAGACACTTTCACAGAGACACTTTCACAAGAGACACTTTCACAAGAGACACTTTTATAAGAGACACTTTCACAGAGACACTTTCACAGAGACACTTTCACAGAGACACTTTCACAGAGACAATTTCACAGAGACACTTTCACAGAGACACTTTCACAAGAGACACTTTCACAAGAGACACTTTTATAAGAGACACTTTCACAGAGACACTTTCACAGAGACAATTTCACAGAGACAATTTCACAGAGACACTTTCACAGAGACACTTTCGCAGAGACAATTTCACAGAGACAATTTCACAGAGACACTTCCACAGAGACACTTTCAACGAGACACTTTTACAAGAGACACTTTCACAGAGACACTTTCACAGAGACACTTTTACAAGAGACACTTTCACAGAGACACTTTCACATTCACAGAGACACTTTCACAAGAGACACTTTCACAGAGACACTTTCACAGAGACACTTTTACAAGAGACACTTTCACAGAGACACTTTTACAAGAGACACTTTCACAGAGACACTTTTACAAGAGACGCTTTCACAGAGACACTTTCACAGAGACACTTTCACAGAGACACTTTTACAAGAGACACTTTCACAGAGACACTTTTATAAGAGACACTTTCGCGGAGACACTTGTTACTAACCGCCTTGCCAAATATGATTGATTAAAACAGTCACTAATTGTTTCAAAATTTGGTTTTAAAACATCACATGTACATTATCTGCACACAAATGTTTCATATGCTTTAGTGGGGACCAAAGCAGCTAAACAACAGCGTTTGTCAGTGTTTATTAGTTACATCTGCCCTAATTATTCACATATATAAAAATAGATTTTAACTGCCATGTTTGTGGATGAAAAAACTGAACATATGAATTCTTTTCAATATAAAACATGCAAAGTAAAAACAAAAATAGCAGCCTGGGATAAGTCAATGATAGTAGCAACACAGATTTGTTTGCATTATTATTTTTTGTGCAGAGTCAAAAACTCACACTCACACTGCTAAGTGCAAAAATTTGCTTTTTAAGGAAAAAGCTGTAAAAAAATATGAAACATTATCATATTAGGTAGAACTTGTAGATATACGCCCAGATATACTAAAACCATGTATTGTGCTTTACTGGGAGTGAAATCAAAAATGACAATTTGAATGTGTTTCAATGGAGCATTTCTGCACTAAACAGACTAAGTGTAACTTTTGCTCATATTTTAACTGAGCTGGAAATAACAAGATAACATAAAAATACACAATCTGGACAAATTTCATGACTTATCCACCAACATTGACAAAAAAAATGAAATAGGCTAAGCACGTGAAATACAGGCTCTCAGGGTGAATGCTCAGGTGTCAAACTACTACAACACTTTAACGACGATACTGTACACAAACACAAACAGCTGCTTTAGCTACAGTCGTCGTCCTTCCTCGTGCAGTATAATAATAATATATTGGACAAATATTGGTATTTTAGTTAACAAATTAAGGCGATTGAGAGAAACTGGCGCAGAAGTTTCATGGCTGAAGAAGAGGGCGTTTACAGTGGGATAATGGTGGAGAAAGCTAAGCTAACAGATGCTCCATCCACGTTCAATACATGGACTTAACGACCTTTGTTCACTGTGTTGTGAATAAACAGAGAAATCCTGCACTTTTTGTTTTCTTCAGTTAGACAGATATGGTGATGATCTTGATGGTCGTGTATCGTGAGTTACCCTGTGATTCAGAAAGCTGAAGAGAAACTGTTTTCAGTCTTTTTTTCTGAATGTGTGAAGAGGAGAAACTCTGCCTTTAAATGAGTTTGGTTCCACTAGAAGCAACAAGATGGTGTGAACGTGTGAATGTTAGAACACGTGTGAAGAGAACTCTTCACATGCTCTGAACACGTGCTGCTGTATCTGGTGGTTGAAGTTCATATAGTTTACACAAAGAACTTTAAAGGCAGTGGTTTAGTGGCCTCGTTTATTTCCCAGCGTAGCCGGAGCCTCATCATTCAGAATAACTGAAAACACCTGGGTTTGTTTCAAGTGGACTGAAGTGAAGCTCAGTGCAGGTTTCTGAGTCTGGATCGTTTTCTGACTAACTCAGGATATTATTCACCACTTCTTCTCACAACATGTAAAGTAGGACAGACAATGACCTGATTTTGCGACAGTCATGTATATATATATATATATATATATATATATATATATGTATGTATGTATATATATATGTATACACATGTGTGTATATATAAATATATATATACATACACACACACATATATATATATATATATGTGTGTGTGTGTGTATGTATATACACATGTATATATATACAGTATATATGCACTTTGTTCTCTTTGTTGTGAATAAATAGAGAAATCCTGCACTTTTGCCTGTTCACAGACGTTTTGGTGTCTTCAGTTAGACGTGGTGTCGTGATGTCTCTCTGACCCTGTAGTTTTCATCTCTTTTGTTAGGTCTTGATAATTATAAACTACTTATAAATAAAGAAGTATTCATCACCAGGAAATGAACAGATGTGGTTCATAACGTCATATCTCCCGTCTCTGTGCGTCCAGTTGTAGAGATGCTGCAGTCGCTCCACTCGCTGCAGCAGGAGAACCAGCGTCTCCAGGACCAGATCCTCAGCCTGACGGCCAAGAAGGAGCGGCTGCAGGTTCTCAACACGGAGCTGGCCGTGCCTTTTCCTCAGCACTTCCACTCTGTCCAGGGCTCCTTACACACCTCAGCCCAGATCAACTTCCTGTCGTCCATCCAAGGTCAGATTGTTCACACACCTCATCTCCTCCTGCAGAGTGTTGACTGTTATTTTTACAACCATTCATGAGACTGTGGTTTGTGGAAAATAATGGTCTCAAACTTGTGGCTCGCCTGCCACATGCGGCACTTGATATATTTATTGTAATAATAATAATAATAATAATAATAACTTCAATTTCTTTAGCACCTTTAGACCTTTCATTTATAATTATAACTTCATGAAGTGTATTCAATTCAACATTAAACGATATATATATTTTAATGTGATTATTTAAACAGTAAATAAAGTAAAAATAAAGTTTTTATTGTGACGTTTAAATCATTCCATATCAAAACAAACACTTTTATTTACTCTTACTTACACAATATCATCATGGACATCACAGTTGAATGTTGTGTCATACTGCCCACTCCTTCTTGACCAGACTGGACACAGACTAGTCCTCGAGGTCATTAGAGTTTAAGATCATTATACAACACGGTGTCACATGGACAGGGTTCATCTTGTGTCCCTCTCTCTTCCTTAGACCCCCTTAGCACCAATAAGAGCCCTCTGTCCAAGAGCTGCTTCCTGAATGACACCTCCTTCATTACCTCGTCTGAGGTGAGACCCCTGTACCTTCCTTCTGACCTCACTTTACATCCATCTGTCTATTGCTGTCTTTCCATCATGGAAAATGGAAGAAATGACGCAGTAAACACTGGATTTCCATCAACAACAAGAGCTCAAGGGCTAAACTCTCATATGTTTGTTCCAGGAGCTTCACTCTGGAAGTCCTTCCCGCAGTAGCTCGTCCCTCTCCTTCCACAGTACTCCTCCTCCTCAGCAGAGCCCCGCCTCCTTCAGCCAGCCCGTGCTGAACGGTCTGAGTGTGGGGAGCATGGGTCAGGCCGGCGGCTCCTCCCTGCCGGCGCTGGGCGGGCTGATGGCGTCTCTGGCAGGAAGTCCTCAGCTGAGTATGAACAGTGTACTGGGGAGTCTGAACGGTGTGATCCAATCTCCTGTGCAGAACCCGCCTCAGCCCACACTCCCCGCTCTGAGGCCGCAACCTCCACCACTCAACCCGCAGGCACTGGCACAAGGTTTCCAGCTCCCCAAGAGTGTGAGCCCGTACGTACCCAGAACCCCAGAACCCCAGAACCCTGGTCTGCACTTTGACTCTCCACAACAACACTTTGTCAAAACTCACAATATCTGAATTTTGGATACAAAACTGACACTTGGTGCAGGAAAGGGAAAGACTCAGGACTCAGGAATCAAGGGTGTGATAACGCTGATTTTGTGTTGTTGTTGCTTGTTTCAGGTCGTCTCTCCTCACAGAGCAGCAGAAGCAGTTTCTTCTTGAGCAGCAGCAGCTCCAGCAGTTCCTCACCTCACAGAACTTCACTCCTGTAATAAACAGCTCTCTATTTTTATTTATTTATTTATTTACACTCTACAGTTTTATGGATGTGGAGTGAAATCAGAGACATGTCACTTTGACGAGAGCGATGTTCCAAATAATGTCAGTTAAACGTGGCTTTGAGGATAAATACAACATGAAGTCTTCAGTTGTCAGCGACAGCAAATCTTTAGTTCCTTATTTGACTTGCAGATTGGTGAAGGGCAGACACTGTGACTGCACCGTGCTAAATATGGAAGCTCACCTGTTTCCTGTGTGATGTAGGAAATGCATTTACTCAGCATCTGTCAGAACACAGTCACACATCTGTCAGAACACAGTCACACATCTGTCAGAACACAGTCACACATCTGTCAGAACAGTCACACATCTGTCAGAACACAGTCACACATCTGTGAGAACACAGTCACACATCTGTCAGAACAGTCACACATCTGTCAGAACACAGTCACACATCTGTCAGAACACAGTCACACATCTGTCAGAACACAGTCACACATCTGTCAGAACATACACATCTGTCAGAGCACAGTCACACATGTGTGAGTACAGTCACACATCTGTCAGAGCACAGTCACACACACATCTGTCAGAGCACAGTCACACATCTGTGAGAACAGTCACACATCTGTGAGAACAGTCACACATCTGTGAGAATACAGTCACACATCTGTCAGAGCACAGTCACACATCTGTGAGAACACAGTCACATATCTGTGAGAACACAGTCACACATCTGTCAGAACACAGTCACACATCTGTGAGAACACAGTCACACATCTGTGAGAACACAGTCACACATCTGTGAGAACACAGTCACACATCTGTCAGAGCACAGTCACACATCTGTGAGAACACAGTCACATATCTGTGAGAACACAGTCACACATCTGTCAGAACACAGTCACACATCTGTGAGAACACAGTCACATCTGTGAGAACACAGTCACACATCTGTGAGAACACAGTCACATATCTGTCAGAACACAGTCACACATCTGTCAGAACACAGTCACACATCTGTGAGAACACAGTCACACATCTGTGAGAACACAGTCACACATCTGTCAGAACAGTCACACATCTGTCAGAACACAGTCACACATCTGTCAGAACACAGTCACACATCTGTTAGAACACAGTCACACATCTGTCAGAGCACAGTCACACATCTGTGAGAACACAGTCACATATCTGTGAGAACACAGTCACACATCTGTCAGAACACAGTCACACATCTGTCAGAACACAGTCACACATCTGTCAGTGCGACAAAGATCCCAAGAACAATCACTGCAGATGCAGAGCGTGTAACAGTGGATGCCATCATTAACCCCGCCTCTTAAAATGTGTCAGCACATTCAGTCCTTGAATTTAGGGGGAATTGGTCCTGGAAATCCTGGAGAGAAGTACTGTGACCGCACACAACCAGTTTCTGTGTCGTTCATCCAAGTGACGATAGATTGTTTCCTTCTCCCTGATATTCATCATTTTCTCATTGTTGTGTGAGAATGAAAAAGAATGAAGGTCTTGTGCTGTTTAACTTTACATCTGATCAACCAGTTTACATGTAAGTAAAGTCAGAGGACTGTAATGAAAAGGCACATCTAAATCTGGCAACATGCAAGTGCAACTTCTGCTGATATCTACGGACTTTTCAGGCCGGCTTTAGCTGTTTTCCATTGAAAGTTTGTGGTAACACTGTTGATGCATCATCACAGATGCCGACTGCTGTAAAACTGCACCACAAGCAGCCACTTAAGAATTTAAGATGTTAATCCCTCTGAACCTGCAGCATAGTGCGAGGCTTTCTGTTGTCCGTCCGTGTGTCTGGTGCAGAAAAGGCTCAGCTGCTGTGAGACACTCTCCTCACCCTGGAAACCAACCTTTGTGTCACTTTAGAAACTGAACCAAACTCCAGAGAGAAAAGCAGCAGTTGTACATCACATGACACAGGAGTTGTTGATCCACTGCTGCCCCATCAGTTAATTAAAATGTGATATTTTAAGTGTTTCAAATCCTTAATTCTGTTTTAACCTGAGTGACACAAACATATGTCGTGAGGCAGCAGTGGACCTGCAGCTCCTGTGTCCCTGTGAGCTAAAAACTCAAGCTCATTTCTAATAGTAAAATCAAGTGGGAAGCGTGTGATGGTGTCGCTTTAAATGTCCTGAATATCCTGCTCTTCCACCAGGAGCAGCAGCTGGTCGTGTGCCAGATGCTGCAGCAGCAGAGACAGAGGGAGCTGCAGCGCCTCACGCTGACCGGAGCGCTCGCCTCCACCCCAAACTCACCCAACCTGCTGTCGTCGGCCACCGCCTCACCCCTGCAGGGAAACCAGGGCGGCGGCCTCTTTGGTCTGCAGGACGGTGCACTGCACAAGCCCGGGGTGAGCAACTCTGTTATTACTCTGTTATTAATCTGTTATTACTCTGTTATTACTCTGTTATTACTCTGTTATTAATCTGTTATTACTCTGTTATTACTCTGTTATTACTCTGTTATTAATGCTGCTGTCTCCATGTTAGTTTGAAAGCTCTGAGAGAGCTTTGAAAATGATTGATGATTCAGTTTGTTGTGCGACAGTGTGACTTTCATCTGTGAACATAAACGCTCACTTTGTTTCCATGTTTCTATGTTAAAACTGTAAGAATGTGTCTTATATCACAACCTATTGTTTTAATCGGATTACATTTGTGAAATTTGGAAATAGGTCAAGGTTCAAAAGACTTTCTGTGACTTCATAAATATGCAATAATAAATCAATCATGACTTTGACTCAACAACATATAAGAAGACAAAAAGTGCCTTTTGATGTGAACTAGAAACACACACACACACACACACACACACACACAGTTCTTCTTTCCTCTAAATAAGAACATAATTCACATTTTCTCATGATGATTTAGTGAAGCAGACATAAACGCTGTAGGAAAATGTTAAATCCTGCCTTTGCACTGCAGTTCAGATGTTTGCTCCTAATATGTGGCACAAATCAGATATGACCCATGAAGCAGGAACAATCACACGGTTCAAATCTCCTCAGATCAGTTTCAAGCCTCATTCGTCTGTGGAGATAAATCTGAAAAGTGTCTGTCTGGGACTCGTACATCCTCATACATGTGGAGAATGAGGTAAAAGCAGGTGGACACACTATCCACGATCACATGACTCTCTTATGACCAGTGCAGTGAAGGACGACGGCTCAAACCAGTGGATTCATGCCTTTTATTTCTAAAATGACCCGTTTGACTTCTGTTTCAGCCTTTGAACCGTTTTCAGGTCGTGTTCACCAGTGTACATGCAGTGTAATGTGTGTGTGTGTGTGTGTGTGTGTGTGTGTGTGTGTCAGTGAGGCTGAGACACACACTTCTAATACGGCTTACTGCAATTTTCAAATAGCAAGAGGTGCAATATTACGTGAGTCACATGATCATTGTCCTGACACAAATATCACAGGAATCATTTCAAATATGTTGTTCAGATGAAAATGATTAAGTTCACACTGATGTGTGTGTGTGTGTGTGTGCTAACTAACGTTAGCCGCACCATAATCGTCTTTACCTGTAGCCAGCAGCCTGGTTGGTGAGCTAAGCTAAAGGTTTAGCGTTAGCATCCAAACATCATCATCATCAGCTGTGTGTCAGTGGACGACAACATTGACTTGAGTTGGTTCAACAGTTGCTTCCTCTCGTCTGCCGTCTTTCTTTTTCTGATCTCTGATATTTGGGCATGAAGCGTGAAGACAGCTCGTCCTCAGGTTATTCAATCTGGGCTCACTGACGTTACACTTGTCACCACCGCTGTCTGTGGGTGGACTAAACCATTTTGCGCCACCTAGTGGGGGCCCCCAGAATGTGACAGTGACACACAGTTAATTCTCTCAGTTGATGTTATCAATATATTTGAAATCAATTACGACCTCAATGAATTGGAGAAGTTCAGTTGAAATAAAAACATCCTTTTCATGGGCCCTGGGTAGTGAGGGCCATCAGAGGGCCATCAGAGGGCCATCAGAGGGCCAATCCTGTGGTTCTGTGTTCATCTCCCAAAAAAGGAAAAAGAGAAGAGGATGATCAGAGCAGCCGCTCATACAGTACTTCATTTAGTTTTTAGTTCAATTAGTCATTTAAGAAGAAGAATTTTACTACTTATAGTCATTTTATGACACAAAAGACATCAGATCTTTTAGCCGAGGTTTTAGTTTTTCCAATGAAACAAAATATACCAAAGGTTTCTATTCTGACTGCTATTGCAAACCAAAGGGCTTCGTCTGTTTCTATATGAGTTTATGTGTTTTTGTGTTTGTGTAGAAACTTGTGTTATTGTGTTTCAGGCTGCTGGAGAAAAGGGCGGAGACAAGAATGGGTGAAAGGTCAAACACACAGGAGCCGCTCAGATGAAGATATCAGGCATCACACGCCTTCTTGAAGAACTGAAGACAAGTGAGACGACTTAAAAACGTCTTTTACCCTCGTTTATGAATGTATAACAAGATGGACTGAAACGTCAAGGTGAAGTTTTTTATGTTTTTTTTATTATTATTATTATTATTATTATTATTATTATTATTATTTGTAATTCTTTATACCAGAAGTTCTTTTAATAGGTTTATGTGTGTAGGCAGCTTTCAGAGAGCACAATTTCTGTGGTCTCGTCTTAAATTGCACTATTATGTTAATAAGACCAATGGGGCTGCTCATGAAGGCGGAGCTGCAGTTCCTGCTGCACCCTGCAGGTGCAGTGTTAACGTTCCGTTTGTGAGCGTCATGGATTGTCCTCCGTGGCTTGAACCAGAGTTTTTCCAGGATCAGTTTTCTGCTCAATCTTTCAACCTCCGCCTGTCTTCCTTCATATTTTGTCTTCCTTTTTCTGTTCACCCCGCCTTCTTCTATCATAGGCACTTATTATGTAAAGCATAAATATACTGTCACTTTTCAGTGTGTGGTCAGTGGCATTTCAATATTAAAGGGACAGTTGAGGTTTTAAGAGTGTGGTTGTATGAGGTATTTTCACAGTATACCCCATTCCCTCTGATTCAAAAAACTAGGGCTTTAAAGTCCCGGTCGACTTTAATCCATTAATCAGTCCATACGTTCTGATTCGACTCAAATTCTGATAAGACGACTTTTTGCCGTGTTAATGTCATACAGTCTATGGTTAATTTGATTTCATCTGAAGGAATGTACCAAGTGCTAATGGGTGTGTCTTCAGAGAACACCCCCCTTGTTTTCAGTATTTTAGATTAGCCCAACCCACAGGAGACAGAAAGATTAAAGTATGTCAGTGGTTTAATTTAATGTTGAGCTACAGTCAGTCGTCCTCTAACGTCCATGTCACAGACATCAAAGACATCACAGACGTCACAGACATCACAGATGTCACAGACATCACAGACGTCACATGCATCAGATACTTCACAGACGTCAGAGACATCAAAGATGTCACAGACATCACAGACGTCACATGCATCAATACTTCACAGACGTCAGAGACATCAAAGATGTCACAGACATCAAAGATGTCACAGACATCACAGACGTCACATGCATCAAAAACTTCACAGACGGCAGAGACATCAAAGATGTCACAGACATCACAGACGTGACATGCATCAAAGACATCACAGAAGTCAGAGACATCAAAGATGTCACAGACATCACATGCATCAAAGACATCACAGACGTCACAGTGTGACTGCATTTTACAAAATAGATGGCGTTAAAAAAGTCAAGTGCAAAGTTTGCCAGCAACAGTTTTCATATCACAGCTCGACTACAAACATATCATATATAAAAACAGTAAACTAACTTGTCTTTGTTATGTTACTCCGTCCGTCTTGAGTACATGATCATATCAGAATTAGCATATTTCAATGTTTTAGTCTAATAATCATTGAGTGTAGTTATCTCTGTATGTAAGATACAGACAGATGTGTCAACACATCATACAACCACAAAAAACCTGAACTAGCCCTTTAAACTAGTTATTACCTCAGACTGTATTGCCACCTACTGTCCATTATGAGTTGTTATTTATTGCAATAGCCTTCAATGGATATAAATTCCCAAGAAAAATTGCGTTAACTGTAAGGTATTCACTTTTATTAAATGTCAAAATGGCCGACTGTCCACTGACCCAAAATGGCGGCGTCATTAGATGACGTGAAGAGTTACTGAAGCCTTTCACAGTTTATTCTTGTAGTTGCTACCGAGATTAAGCAGATGAAACCAAACATTTGGAAATTGTGCATTTAAATTTTTTTTACATACATATATGTGTGTATATATATATATATATATATGTATATGTATATGTGTATATATATATATATACACATGTATGTATGTATGTATGTATGTATGTATATATATGATTGTTTCTCCTGGCCAAGTGTGCACTTTGCATGTTAGCAGCTAACAGAGCAAATTAGCCATCAACACAGAGCCTTTATAAAAGGATGCTTGGTACTTACTAACTTGGCCACTAGGTTTTTTTGATTTCTAAGAATATTTTGCACTTCGTCCTCAAGTGTCAGCTTTTTAGTACGTCCTCACACACAGTAGACGCATCTTTTCATGTCGGACAACTAGTTGTTCTTTTAGCAATACTGGATAGACGGTGCCTTAATGACCGTAGATTTACAGAGAAACCCACGAGCCCAAAGGCTTTAACTCTGCTGGTGTTTTATATGTCGGGTTCTTTCTCAACCCATTTATACTTTTGATAGCTGACTGATGATTTCAAATGTTGAAATATGTGAATAAGCGTATAGTGGTAACTCAAGTGTCAAATCATTCTTTTTTTCCTATCGTAATTTTGAGTTAAAATTGTGCTTCAGAGAAGTGAGAAGGACTTGTTTAAAATGTTATATTAAAGCTCGCACAGTGGCGACATAGGAAGAAGGCCGAGGACGGCCGAGATGTAAACTATCATGTCATGTGTGAAACATAGTGAAGCTCGTAGCAGCACTGAGGAGATGCTTGGTTTAACCCAGTTGTTGAAACTTGGTCCAGCACAGAGACACCGGCTCCTTTTAAACAAACTTTATTCCACTTCAGCATTCTGTACAAAAGGTCTGAACAACATTTGTAGTTCCGTCCTCATGGCAGCACTGGAGGTGGACACAGAGCTAACTTGACTATATGCACAGAGCGTTACTTTCAACTCGCTCTAGAATATAAGCCAGTTCGTTAACGTCCGATCAGTTATCACTAGTTCTTGAGGAAACTAGATTAAATCAGGAACAGAGTGTTGTGATAATTACCCAGAAGTCCACAGGAGGCAACTGACAATACGTCACTTACAACTTCCACTCAAATATAAGCTAACTCCTTAACTTCTGGTCAATTGTCGCCAAGGTGAAAACTTGTAAAGTATCATTTGCAAAAACTGTCAGTGTGTTTACATGCATGTTAAAAGTCAGATTTCAGTCAGACTAAGGTAATAATTAGATTTTCTTAATGTCATGTAAACACGTTAATCCGACTAAAATCTAGCTAGTCTTAGTCAGACTAACATACCTGGATAATAGTCCGATTACTCCTGCATGTATACGCTTAGTCATCAAGTCGGACTCATCAAAATTTCCTCCACCGGGTCTTTGACTCTGAAGGAGACGTTCTCGATCTACCTTCAGGTTTCTACACTGCGTTCCAAATTATTATGCAAATGATATTTTTCTCTGATTTTCCTAAAGAGTCGATTGAGATGCACCGTTCCAAATGATTACGCATGGAGACAGAGTTTCAAAACATTTTATAGGTTGTAAAGAACTGAAAATGCTCTTTTGTTTTGTTGGATTTGCAGCATTAGGAGGTCATATTTACTGAAATCAAAAGCTATTTCAATCAAAAACATCAGGTCAAGTTACATTTTAACATAGGACCTGCTTATTTGATAGCAGCTGTTTGGATGTGAACTGCCTCCCACCCTCATAGATCTTTTGCTTGAGGATCCTCCAAATATTCCTCACATTTGTACGAGTATAGACATCGGAATTCTTGCTCTATTAACCATATCTGGATTAACCATATCTGGATTAACCATATCTGGAAGGCTGGGCCGCCTGGACTGCCGCTTGTTGAAGTGTGTAAATTTCTTTAGAAGCATGCGTCGCCCCGTTCTCAACTTAAATGTGTCAATCACTCCGCCGTAACTCCACACGTCAGCCCCACTAAATAGCTCTGTGGAGCTAAACCCCTTTTTAAAGTATCAGTCGCAAATAAAACTTACAATAACAATTGAAAACTGTGTCACTGGAGGTAGACACAGAGCTAACTATTGACTATTTGCACGGAGCGTTACTTACAACTTCCGCTAAAATATAAGCTAGCTCCTTAACTTCCAGTCAGTGGTCGCTAAGGGGAAACTTGGACTTTGTAAAGTATCATTAGCTAATAAAACTGAGTCCATTTAGCTCTGTGTCTACCACCAGTGACAACGTTTGCACGGAGTGTTACAACTTCCATTAAAATATAAGCTAGCTCCGTAACTTCTGGTCGGTTGTTGCTAAGGGGAAACTTGGACTTTGTAAAGTATCATTAATGATAAAAATGTACAGAAATTTAACATGGTCTTAAATGAAAAATGCATTTCAGCGTAGTGAGGGGACAACAGGTGAGCACCGCCAAGTTCTATAGCCTATAAGAGCCGGGCTGGCTTATTGGAAACAGGAAGTGATCGTGCCTATAGTCAGTTGATGTTTGGAGGGATAATGAAGGGTGTTGTGTTTAGAGATGTCAAATATTAATATAATAATTTGACATCTGCAACGAAGCTCTTACAACAATCATAGGAATATATTTGTCACATCTGCAGCCACTTGAATAACACTTTTTGTATAATATCGTAGCTTGAGTGTCTACAAATACTGATATCAGTCCGATGAAGTTGTTTTACGTCTTTTAAAACCCATTTGTGCTGATTCACAACAAATGATCTTCACCTGTCGTCATCTTCCTCATCTGTGTCTGGGCCGCGGGGGCAGTAACCCCAGCACAGGGGCAGTAACCCCGGGGCAGTAACCCCAGCACAGGGGCAGTAACCCCAGCACTTCTGTTTAAAAGAGGCTCTTTTTAGTGCGAATGTGTTTTATCTGCAATGTACACAGATTCTTTGCTAACGATGCTAACAACATGCTCATTTCTGATGCAAAGCTGTGACGTGCATGCATCTTCTGGCTGTTAGCATAGCTGTTAGCATTAATGTCAGTAACTCAGATGTAAAGCAACTGCATCGGAGCGATATTAGTGTTTACGATACTCAAGACTGCGAGATTATCGGTTTCTAACATGAAAAAGTGTTATTGAGGCGTCGATTCATGCTTTGTTCAAAGTGAGGGATTCTATCATCAGGTTTTCTCCTGTGTTTATAAAAGTGTGATCTCTGTGTTTTGTCACTTCTATTTACAATCTTGATCTCCCGTACATGTGACGCGTTTTAATGCTCTATTGTTTTTGTTAGCCGCTAATGTAGACGCAGCTCAGAGCAGCTCATAAATACTGTAGCAAAGCCAGAGGGAGAAGGTTTGATTCCTTTGATAAGGACATGTGATGAGCGGACTCGTCAGAAGGAGACACACGTTCATGTCCACGAGATGGACTGAAGAAGGATTCCTGAAGCAGTTTCTTTCTCGTGTTGCACTGGGGCACTTTTTTTTAGCCCACTTGTAAATCTAAAGTACTTTTTTTTTCAATTTTGTTGTTGAGTTGTATACTTAATTATGTTTGTGTAAAAACACATTTGTTCTTTTAAGCTTTGAGGTTTGATTGAGTAAGCAAGATAATCCATGTTATGAATGTCGTACTGTGTATCTTATGTATTACAACATGTAAGCACCTGGAGGAGGAGGAGGAGGAGGAGGAGGAGCATCGATGGAGAGCAAGTTACCTATCGAGATATGAATTGCATGAAATGCAGTGACGTCTCTCAAAATGTGTTGCTAAATACCAAGTAATAACTATGCATCATTTTAAATGCATTGTTCCCTGATTTAAAAAGAAAAAGGAAAAAAGAAATGGAATGAGCGAGCACTGAAGTTTAAAAAGAAGAAAGGACAAGCACGTTGTCGTTGTACAGTGTATTTGAGAGAATTGATCAAAAAAGGAATTTGACAATATTCAGATTAAAAAGCCCTGTAAAGTATTTTGATATTTTTGTGTGTAAAATTAAAAGGACAGATTAAGACGACTGTTTTTTGTCAATAAATGTATTTTAATGAGTTGTTTTACATTTTCTTGTGGGTGTTGAATGACTTGGTTGCAAAGAGTTCACATGTGGACATCATGAGCTTGGGATTGGATTGATTTATAATTCAAATTTAAAAAATAAAAATGCTAACAAATTATCTCACATTGAAGAAAAAAAACATGAAAGCTTCGAGAATAAAGTGGTAAAGTCTCCGATGTTCAGCTGCGACCTACGACAGGAAGTGAGTAAATTCAGCCACATTTCAGTCAAATTTTGACCATAGAAATGTTGAAATCATACAGAAAACGAAGTCAAGTGGACAAATTGATTGTCTTTTATCATTGGTAGTATTTGAGCCTCCCCTGACCACACTGGTCACTGGTGAAGTTTCAGGCGTGGATGGGTAATATGAACTTAATATGAACTTCAAATCATAACACAGTGAAGATATTCACTGAATTTCAAAGTAAAAAACAGAGAAAAAGCAAGTAAATAATGTGGACAACTGTAATTACATAATAATGACATGTTGTAATACATTTAATGTCTTATTACTGATATAATACAGGCCATGGAGGTCAGTTGTTCACACAGCGATGACTGACAAGGACCAGCACGTGTGGTAGAAACTAAAAGGGGGCGGGGCTTCACCCGAGGGCGCCGTGTTTACAGTAGGGAGCCAAACACCTAAAGCCCCGCCCACAGGGGGCGGCTGCTCAGGAAGTTCTTCCGGAGTCCGACCGCGTTTCGTGAAGGAGAAGCAGGAGCCGAGACTCTCGGTCCATAAACCACATTAAGACCAGGTTTACTTCACCCGTGAGTCACAATGAACCGCAGCACCACTTTGTTTACGGCAGTGACGAGTTTGACACGCGTCCAGCGTCTCCTGCGGTTTCCGGTCTCCTCCGCGTCCACGGTGAGTTTTTTCCACTGACGCGTCACTGACGTCACTGACTCCGTCACGACTGTGAAGGTCATTTTGTCTGTGTTCAGTTTTTTATCTTACTCATGTGTTCAAAGATGAGAGAACAGACCACACCTTCCTCTTCATCCTCTTCATCCTCTTCATCCTCCTTCATTTACCTTTGACCTCGAAACAGAACTCGGAGGTGCATCAGCATTATTATATTCTATATTCTATAAATATATAGATCATTCACTTAATATGTGTAGATCACATTGTTTTACTGAGAAGTTTGTCATTTTAAAACTGTATACGACAGTGCTAAGCAACTGGTGGCTCGTGGGCCAAAACAGTGCCACCAGTGTTAATATCCGGCCCTTTCCTTTCAAAAATGACTTTATTTTGAAAACAAGTTTTAAGACACTATAGTAACGGTTTGTGTCAAATTCAGTTTTATTTATTTTTTATTCTTTCCTCCATTAGTCTGTTAAATGTCAGCAAATTCAAAATCCTTGTAATGATGATGATGATGATGATGATGTTCTCAAATGTCTGGATTTGTCCACAAATGTTTTCAGTTTGAATGATTTCTTTGTAGCAAAGAAACCAGTGAGTAATCGTTGCAGCCCTCATATACTTATATATACTTATATATACTTATATATGCTTATATACAGACGTTGGCCTTGTGTATGATTATTGTTCATTATGCACATGATATATAAGCATTTATTGAAGCACATGTCATTTAAAACACGGTCGACTCAAACCTGAGACATAAACAACAAACAAATCCCGTCTATTCATCAGAACCTCGTCCTCCCTCACTGTGTTTCTTCAGCTCTGGACTGAAAGAGTCTTTTAACTCTTAAGTCTTTTTAAGACTCACTTTACTCTCTGGCTTTTAATTGGATCTAGTTTATTTGTTTATTTTCAAATGTATTGGGTTATGTTTACATTCTTACCTGTATGTGTATGTTTATGTGTATGTTTATGTTTATGTGTATGTTTATGTTTATGTTTATGTTTATAAGACGTATCACTTTAAGTGACAAATAAAAAAACAAACAATTGAAACAGATCAAAAGTAATGGAAAGGTCATCTACGTAACTCTGACCTCTGACCTCTGAGTCAGGACCTGTTGGGTTTTTAATCGTTTAATCTCCTGATAACGTCAGTATATAATGTGGGGAGGTATTTTATATGTTTATATATTATATATATATATATTAAAAAATGAAAAGAATCAATGTAAACCCAATCAATAATTAATTAATTGATTGATTGGCAAACATATCTACCAATCCGCTTAGGTTCATTATTGTTTCAAACATGATGTCGTTGAGTTATTCCATGAGATTAGCCGGAATGCTCAAATGGATTTTTATAAGATTATTGTAAGATTTAAATCTTACAATAATCTCATTTATCTGTTATCACGTTACAGAAATGACTGTGGGTCACGTTCAGACACGGCAGTTGATATAGTTTGGAGTGAAATGGGGTAAAAAACATTTAATAAATGTGTGTTGATGGGATTAGGACTATTTTTTTTGCGTGAATCATAAATAAAGTGGTAACCTCTGTGACAGAAGGTCAGAACTTGCTTCAGAGAACACAGCAGCATGTCTGCGATATTTTCTGCTGCGCTCTAATCTACAAAGACCTTTTGTACTTCACTGTCTTTGTGTCACCTGTCGTCTCCAGATGCAGCGCTGCCTCATGTCCTCCAAGCCTGTCGCCGCCGCGCGGCTGCCCAAGAGAGTCAAGCTGACTGCTGGCAAACGCTACGCCTGGTGTGCCTGTGGACACAGTCAGAAGCAGGTGAGAGCGCCACCACAGGCGTTCAGGCGTCACACTCACACTCACACTCACTCACACTCTCATTGTCTCCGTGGCGTTGACTTAAAGACCAGTTTGAGAGACAAGTGGAGACTTGAACCTTTGTCTTGTGAACATGTGCCAACAGAGATTTCAGGTCATTTTTACTGTTTCCACGTCACAATGAAACTACAGGAGGTTGATATGTGTACAGCTCCCTCATGTATATGGATATACTGTATGTACTGTATGTATATACATATACATACAGTACATACATGTATATACTAAACCCACTATAGAACTCACAAGAAACACGAGATCAAGGCAGCTCATGGAGAACTGAGCAGAGTATATGGCTTAAAGGTAGAGTGTGTGAAATTCATGTTGCAGTTGAATATTCATCATTATATCTGATCGTGATTCAATCAATAATCCGACGTAAGAAACTCTAGAACCGTGACTTTGAGCTTTAATGATATTTATGTATATGTGTGTGTGTAACTTTCCTCACACACACACACACACACACACACCCTGACTCTGTGTGTGTGTGTGTGTGCTCACTGTGGTAACTGTTGACTTTCTCTTCTCTATTATACTGAAAGGTCAAAGGTCTTAAAGGTGTAGTGTGTCATTTTTAAACACAGAGAAAACTGAAAACATTCAAGTTTCATTCACGAACATCATCGATCGACATGTTTCAACGTCTTATGAACCAAAAATACCTGATTCATGGAGAAAAGAATGGTTCGTTGTTTGAAACATGAGCTCAAAATGATGTGATAACACACTCGTATGCACTTTGGCCACAGGTTGGTTTTATGATTTGACAAAAATGACTAATGACTATGATAAAGTGTGTGCGTGCGTGTGTGTGTGTGTGTGTGTGCGTGATAAACCAATGCCATATACACGTTGTTTTAGGTCCTAAATTTTAAAAAATGAAGAACTTTTTTTTTTGAGTCAAATATCTCTGAGAAAATTGTTCAAACCCAGTTAAGCATTAATTTTCACAGATACAATTTTTATTTTATTAGTCATGTTTGTTCCAAATGAATGACTTTATTATTGTCATTCAGGATAGAGATTTGTTTTATTTAAGGAGCATTTTTATTTCAGTGACCTCTGACCTCTGACATGTGGCTTTAACTTATAATGGACTGTTTGTTTATTTTTTAATAATGAAAACATTTGATCTAATATGCTTTAATGATTTTTTGAATGCTTATTTCCGATAATGAGAAGTAGGCGAGTCAAACTCTGTCAGCGATGATAACAGAAGGTTCTTAAACTGTGTGTTCTTCAGATGATCATGTGACTTTCTACATAATGACCCCCCCCCTCTCTCACTGTGTCTCTGTGTGTGTGTTTGTTAGCCTTTCTGTGACGGCGCTCACCGGACGCTGGCTCCCGACATCCCTCCTCTGCGCTTCACTCCAGACAAAGAGGGCGCGGTCATGCTGTGCGCCTGTAAACAAAGCAAAAACGCGCCGTACTGTGACGGCTCGCACTTCAAGGTCATCTTCCAGGATGTGCTGAAGTCGGTGAAAGGTGTCTTTAAATGAGCCGCGTGCACAAACCTCATTCATCTTGATTTTTACATTCATTTACACATGTTGTTATGTTGTTGTTAAAGTATTTCACTGATTTGTTTTTTTGTTTTGCAGAAGTGATTATAATGAACAGTAATCAATTGCTACCTCTTTATGTTGTTGTTGTTGTTGTTGTCAAATAACCTGGGAGCCACTGATTAGTGTGGTCAGTAGGGGGCGGTCTAGTGTTATTATCGCCCTTCTGACCTTGAATGACATAACAATAATCTATCATCATATTACAAGAACTTTCCAAATGTGGAGAAAATGTATCGCTCACAATAAAAAGTTAGAATTAAGAGAATACAGAATAACTTACTTTGTGCTTCAGGAAGATCATTCAAATGAAATCAGTGGAAACCTTTAGAGAAAAAACTAACCAAACCAATGAAGAGGCGTTTCCACGGTGACTGTGACTCATGGGGCCGGCTTTAGTTTTGGTGGAAATGTTTTGTTTCCTCTTTTTATCTCGTTGTGTTTCTGGAGCAGAACTTGAAAATCCTGAACGCTGACGTTCGCTGCCTTCTAAGATTGTTTGTTTTTCACTTGGCAACAAGTCTGACTCGAGCCGGGCTTAGGAGGAGGTAAAGGATCAGTAAGCAACACCTGCACTCTGAACTAACACTGAGTAACTGAGTAAGAATCATGATGGCAGCTGTCAGTGCGTACACAATGTAAACAGCAATGACTTCATGCAAACTGAGC
>NC_081143.1:29611577-29754077 GCF_958295425.1 Solea solea
GGTACGTGATCATGTGAGACACACACACACACTTCTCCCATGAACACACTGGAGCTGTATGGTTGTTTAGACGACCTGCAGTTCACCGCGTGTCCTCTGGGTGTCTCAGGTGTGCCGACGTCGGTCAGCTGGTGCTGGAACTCATCCGACGGCGTGGCGTTTGTGTCGCAGCGCGGCCCGCTGTACATCTGGGTGTACGGGGGTTCGAATCCCGGCCTGACGGTGCATAAAGAAGCTCACTCCTTCCTTTCGGACATCTGTCTCTTCAGGTGGCATCCTTCCAAGAAGGGGAAACTGGTGTTTGGACACACGGACGGAAGTTTGTCTATCTTCCAGCCTGGTAAGAAGACACTTAAAGGCACATTTAGAGGAATTTTAACCCTTGTGATGTCCTCCTGATTGTCCTCTGGGGTCAAACATGGCTCCACCTGGTTTGACTGTTGTTTAAAAATGTAGTAAAGTAAGTGAAAATAAAATGAACAAAGTGAAATATGTCCATGTTTAGTGGGGATTTGAATTCTGTTGAGTGTCTGTCAATCATAAAAGTATAAATGATCTGCCACCTATCAAACGCTGTCTTTAAAAGGAAATGCACTCATGCGGACAGTATGTTTAACCTCTTGACCTCTAACCTCTTGGTTGTTGTTTTTTTTAGGGAGTAAAAACCAGAAGCATGTTCTGCGTCCAGAGTCGTTGGAGGGAACAGACGAGGAAGATCCTGTCAGCGCTCTTGAGTGGGATCCTCTGTCCACGGATTATTTACTAGGTCTGACAACAACATCCTCGTCTGTTTGTCTGTCTGTCTGTCTGTTTGTCTCTGTCTGTCTGTTTGTCTGTCTGTGTCTGTTATTGCTAACACTCGTCTGTGTCCACATTTGACTTTTTTTCCGTCTGTCTGTCTGTCAGTGTCAAACCTTAACAACGGCATCAGGCTGGTGGACAGCGAGGCGCTAACCTGCGTCACGTCCTTCTGCTTCCCCTCGGCTGCTGCGTCCGTCCAGTGTCTGGCCTGGGTTCCCTCTGCTCCTGGAATGTTCATCACTGGAGGTAAAGATATCCGGTCAGAGAGAGGAATGTTATTTATTGATTCAAAGGTGAATAAGTTGTGTGTGCGGTCAGACTCTCAGGTGGGGGTGCTGCGGGTGTGGAACGTTTCTCGCTCGACTCCTCTCGACAGCTTCAAACTGAAAAAGAACGGCTTCCATGCTCTGCATGTGCTCAGTTCGCCTCTGTCCAAGAAAGGTAAAAACCTGTGTGATGACGTCATCATCATCAGCGTATCATATATATGTATATATATACATATACATATATACTGTATATACAGTATATGCATGTACATATATATACATAGATATATATAGTATATGCATATACATATATATATCTTATTCTTGTGCAGCTCAGAACTCGTCTCCCAGTAAGAGTCAGTACACCAGCTCCACCAGTGAGGCCGTGCCTCCGCCCACTCTGTCTCAGAACCGCTCCTTCTCCCTCCCCCCGGGTCACGCCGTGTGCTGCTTCATGGACGGAGGGGTGGGACTCTACGACATGGGCGCCAAAAAGTGGGACTTCCTGCGTGACCTGGTATTGAGCGACATGTTCCTGTGTGGTGATGTCAGACATACGGACAGAACATTTGTCACCTCAGCGCTTCTCTGCTCTGTGTTTTCAGGGACATGTCGAAACCATCTTTGACTGCAAGTTTAAGCCGGACGACCCCAACCTGCTGGCCACGGCCAGCTTTGACGGAACCATCAAGATCTGGGACACAAACACTCTTACGGCGGTCAACACGTCGCCTGGCAACGAGGGCGTGGTCTACTCTCTGTCCTGGGCTCCAGGTTGGTCACCATGGAAACAAACGTCCTCTTCATATTTAATATTAAATGATTTTTCTTGTGTTCTGAAGGAGACCTGAACTGCATCGCAGGAGCGACGTCTCGGAACGGCGCCTTCATCTGGGACATCAGGAAAGGAAAGATCATCACTCGCTTCAATGAGGTGACTTTAACTTTTACTGGCGCCCCCTGCAGACAGGGAGGTTCACTGTCAGTGACAACATTTTTACACCAGGAAGAAGTTTTGAATATTCAGGGTTAGTGTGAGATTATGTTTTTCTGCTCTAAGATTAAATCTGGACAATGACGACCTCTCTGTTTACCTGCAGCACGGCAAGAATGGAATATTCTGTATATCGTGGAGCCACAAAGATTCCAAGAGGATCGCCACATGCAGCGGAGACGGATTCTGGCAAGTGTCAATCACAGAACACAAGCTTTTATCTTTTATATCTTTTATATCTTTTATATCTGTTATATCATTTATATCTTTTCTATCTTTAATATCTTTTATATCTGTTATATCATTTATATCATTTATATCTGTTATATCTTTTATATCTGGTATATCATTTATATCTGTTATATCATTTATATCTTTTATATCTGTTATATCATTTTTATCCTTTCTATCTTTGATATCTGTTATATCTTTTCTATCTTTTCTACCTTTGATATCTGTTATATCTTTCTATCTTTGATATATTTGATGTATTTAATATCTTTGATAGCTGTTATATCATTTATATATTTTCTATCTTTGATATCTTTTATATATGTTATATCTTTTATATCTGTTATATATCATTTATATCTTTTCTATCTTTGATATCTTTTCTATCTGATATATCTTTTATATCTGGTATATCATTTATATCTTTTTTATCTGTTATATCATTTTTATCCTTTCTATCTTTGATATCTGTTATATCTTTTCTATCTTTGATATCTTTGATGCATTTTATATCTTTGATATCTTTTGTATCTTTGATATCTGTTATATCTTTTATATCTGGTATATCATTTATATCTGTTATATCATTTATATCTTTTCTACCTTTTCTACCTTTGATATCTGTTATATCTTTTCTACCTTTGATATCTGTTATATCTTTTCTACCTTTGATATATTTGATGTATTTTATATCTTTGATATCTTTTATATCTTTGATATCTGTTATATCTTTTATATCTGGTATATCATTTATATCTGTTATATCATTTATATCTTTTATATCTGTTATATCTTTTCTATCTTTTCTACCTTTGATATCTGTTATATCTTTTTTACCTTTGATATCTGTTATATCTTTCTATCTTTGATATATTTGATGTATTTTATATCTTTGATATATTTTATATCTTTGATATCTTTTATAGCTTTGATATCTGTTATTGTTTTCTATCTTTGATATCTGTTATATCTTTTATGTCTGTTATATATAGTTTCTATCTTTGATATCTTTGATATCTTTGATATCTTTGATATCTTTTCTATCTGTTATATCTTTTATATCTGGTATATCATTTATATCTGTTATATCATTTATATCTTTTATATCTGTTATATCATTTTTATCCTTTCTATCTTTGATATCTGTTATATCTTTTCTATCTTTTCTACCTTTGATATCTGTTATATCTTTTCTACCTTTGATATATTTGATGTATTTTATATCTTTGATATCTGTTATATCATTTATATCTTTTCTATCTTTTCTATCTTTTATATCTGTTATATCTGTTATATCTTTTCTATCTGTTATATATCATTTATATCTTTTCTATCTTTGATATCTTTGATATCTTTTCTATCTGTTATATCTGTTATATCTTTTCTATCTGGTATATCATTTATATCTGTTATATAATTTATATCTTTTATATCTGTTATATCATTTTTATCCTTTCTATCTTTGATATCTGTTATATCTTTTCTATCTTTGATATCTTTTATATCTTTGATATCTGTTATATCTTTTATATCTGGTATATCATTTATATCTGTTATATCATTTATATCTTTTATATCTGTTATATCTTTTCTATCTTTTCTACCTTTGATATCTGTTATATCTTTTCTACCTTTGATATCTGTTATATCTTTCTATCTTTGATATATTTGATGTATTTTATATCTTTGATATCTTTGATATCTTTGATATCTGTTATATCTTTTATGTCTGTTATATATAGTTTCTATCTTTTCTATCTTTGATATCTTTGATATCTTTTCTATCATTTATATCTTTTATATCTGTTATATCATTTTTATCCTTTCTATCTGTTATATCATTTATATCTTTTATATCTGTTATATCATTTTTATCCTTTCTATCTTTGATATCTGTTATATCTTTTATATCTTTTCTACCTTTGATATCTGTTATATCTTTTCTACCTTTGATAATTGTTATATCTTTTTTACCTTTGATATCTGTTATATCTTTCTATCTTTGATATATTTGATGTATTTTATATCTTTGATATCTTTTATATCTTTGATATCTGTTATATCTTTTATATCTTTGATATCTTTTATATCTGTTATATCTTTTATGTCTATTATATATAGTTTATATCTTTTCTATCTTTGATATCTTTGATATCTTTTCTATCTGTTATATCTTTTATATCCGGTATGTCATTTATATCTGTTATATTATTTATATCTTTTATATCTGTTATATCATTTTTATCTTTTCTATCTTTGATATCTGTTATATCTTTCTATCTTTGATATATTTGATGTATTTTATATCTTTGATATCTTTTATATCTTTGATATCTGTTATATCATTTATATCTTTTCTATCTTTGATATCTTTTATATCTGTTATATCTTTTATATCTGTTATATATATCTTTTCTATCTTTGATATCTTTTCTATCTGTTATATCTGTTATATCTTTTATATCTGGTATATCATTTATATCTTTTATATCTGTTATATCTTTTATATCTGTTATATATCTTTTCTATCTTTGATATCTTTGATATCTTTTCTATCTGTTATATCTTTTATATCTGTCATATCATTTATATCTTTTATATCTGTTATATCATTTTTATCTTTTCTATCTTTGATATCTGTTATATCTTTTCTATCATTTCTATCTTTGATATCTGTGATATGTTATATCATTTATATAATTTCTATCTTTTCTATCTTTGATATCTTGTATATCTTTTATATCATTTCTATCTTTTCTATCGTTGATATCTTTTATATCTTTTCTATCCTTGATATCTGTTATATCATTTTATATCTTTTATATCCTTTATATAATTTATATCTTTTCTATCTTTGATATCTTTTCTATATTTTATATCTTTGATATATTTTCTATCTTTGATATCTGTTATATCATTTTATATCTTTTATATCTTTGATATATTTTATATCTTTGATATCTGTTATATCATTTTATATCTTTTATATCTTTGATATCTGTTATATCTTTTCTATCTTTTCTATCTTTTATGTCTTTTATATCTTTGATATCCATCATATCATTTATATCTTTGATATCTTTGATATCTTTTCTATATTTTATATCTTTGATATCTTTTCTATCTTTTCTATCTTTTATGTCTTTTATATCTTTGATATCCATCATATCATTTATATATTTTCTATCTTTGATATCTTTGATATCGTTTATATCTTTGATATCCGTCATATCATTTATATCGTTGATATATTTTCTATCTTTGATATCTGTTATGTCAGAGAATCTCATGCATGTCTCGTATTGTCTTCATGTCTCATCACAGCATCATTCGCACTGTTGATGGAAAGATTCTGCACAAGTACAAACATCCTGCTGCTGTGTTCGGCTGTGACTGGAGCCAGAACAACAAGTAAGACAACAATACTGTCCACTGTCCCCTGTCTTCTGTTCCATGTCCCCTGTCCCACCTGTCTCAGGTGTCTCATGTGTCTCATATCCTGTGTCTCATGTGTCTCTTCTCCTGTGTCTCTGCAGGGATATGATAGCGACGGGCTGTGAGGACAAAAGTGTCCGTGTGTATTACTTGGCCACGAGCTCTGATCAGCCTCTGAAGGTCTTCAGTGGACACTTAGCTAAAGTGTTCCACGTCCGCTGGTCTCCACTCAGAGAGGGGATCCTGTGTTCAGGGTCAGACGACGGGTGAGTGTGTCCTCCTGTCCTCCTGTCCTCCTGTCCTCCTGACCTCGCTTTAAAGGTGTAGTTCCAATTGTTTACATATGCTGCAGAATGAGCTGAGTGTGTGTGTGTGTGTGTGTGTAGCACTGTCCGTATATGGGACTACACCCAGGACGCCTGCATCAATGTCCTCAGTGGACACACAGCTCCAGTCAGAGGTTTGATGTGGAACACTGAGGTTCCTTATCTCCTCATCTCAGGTAATTCTTACCTATCTAACTTCTTCCTACCTAGTATGTATCCTACCTACCTGGTATGTATCCTACCTATTTAGTATGTATCCTTCCTTCCTATGATTTTATCACGTGTCATTGTGATTGATTTCCCAGGTTCTTGGGATTATTCGATCAGAGTGTGGGACACGAGGGATGGCACATGTCTGGACACGGCCTTTGACCACGGAGCTGATGTCTACGGTGAGATTTAAGTGTCAGAACATGAACACATGAACATGAACACATGTGTTCATGTGTGTGTTGTTGTGTGTGTGCAGGTCTGACGTGTCACCACAGTCGTCCCTTCACCATGGCGTCCTGCAGCAGAGACAGCACAGTGAGACTGTGGTCACTCACTCCTCTCATCGCTCCTCTGCTGCTCAACATCCTCACTGAGCAGCCGTGGGAGAAGATCATCGGAAACACAGGTAACAACACAACTGTCTATGTATCCCACCCACCTACCTGGACGCTATGTATCCTACCTACCTACCTGCAGTAAAACGTGTTTTACTGTAAATGGTAGGTGAAATGATTTTGTTTCATTTTGAAAAAGACAATCACTTGAATGTTTGTCATTACTCCAGAATCAGCCTTTTATTTAAATGTTCCATTTATATCAGGAGACGGCGATGCTAACTGAATGCTACAAAGGATCTCTCGTACCAGTGTATATATAAAGCATGTAATGTGTAATTTTGTCCAGTAGAGGGTGCAGGGGTCATGATGATGTTTGTGTGTCTGTGCAGACACGGCCATGGTTCCTGGATCTCCTCCTCTGCTCTGTGGTAAAGTGTCTCGAGACGTCAAACAGGAGCTGGATAAACTCAGCGCTGACATCAGGGCCAAGAGGCTACGCTGGTTCTCAGAGTGCTTCTCGGTAACTACATCCTATTTGATTTATTCTCACTTTATAAAAACAATGAGGAAAAAAATAAAGCTGAAATATGTATCAGCCTAACCCACGGCTGACCAAGTAAAACTGACTTTCTGTCAGAAATATAAAATTCTAACTGTGATATCGACACGTTCACATCTTTATCTCACTGTGAGACGCACACACACACACACACTCACTCACTCTCCCACACCAAAGTCCATAGAGAAAATCAGTGATTTTAACGTCACACACAGGAGTTGTTGATCCACTGCTGCCTCCATCACTAAGTTCAAATGTCTGATTTTGTGATCCTTTCACAAGCTTTTACCTCAGTGACACAGTGTGACCACACGAGGCAGCAATAGACCAGAACTCACTGATGTTGTGTGGGTTTTAAACTGTCCAGTCATAAACGGCTGTGTAATGGTGAGATAAAATTGGCAATGTTTTCTTAAAACATTTGGTAAAATACAGGACCCAGAAATAATCTCCCGCGACCCATTTGTGTGTCCCGACCGTCTTTGGGAACCTGTAACATGTCAACAATCACCACCGAGAGAATCTCAGCTTTTTCATTTTATTTTCTGTGTGTGCTTCGTGCTCATGGACACTTTTCACATGTCTCCTGTCTCCCCGTCAGCCACCAGGGGGCAGCAGCAACCTGTGGGACCTGGTGTCCGTCATTAACGGGCAGGACGACTCACTGCTGCCCTCCAGCTACAGTAAAGGAGTGATGCACATGAAGCACCTGCTCAAATTTAAAACGGTCAGTCGCCTCAAACACAGGCAGCCAATCAAATCGCTGGATCAATGAGCTTAATCCAGCCTTAAACCTTATCCACTGTGGATGAAACGATAGTAAAAACATGGTCATTATGTTGTGAAAGGGAAGTAAGGGACTAGCAAAGGGCTAGGTTAGTTTGTAACATGTCAACTTAAATTGGGCCAGGCTAGGTTTGGTTAGCTTAGGTTAACGTAGGATAGTTTAGCAAAGGGCTAGGTTAGGTTTGGTTATCTTATTATAGTTTAACTTATATTGGGCTAGGCTAGGTTAGCGTGGTTAGTTTAACATAACTTTGGTTAGTTTGTCCACAGTGTGAAGAATTGTCTTTTTCGAGTGGATTTGAATGAAATTGTTTAAGTTTGTTTGTTATGAACTCAGAGAGAAGAACATGATTCTGTTGTTGTTGATCCAGATCTGGACTGTCTCTGGTCTTTGGTGGTGGTCTGTGTCCTCTGTGGTGTCTTTCAGTCGGAGGCTCAGGAGCTGACCATCGTGAAGATGTGTAAGTTTGGAGGAGGAATAGGAACTCCGAGCAAAGAGGAGCGACTGAAGGAAGCAGCAGACATTCACCTGAGACTGGGACAGATTCAACGCTACTGTGAACTCATGGTGGAGCTGGGACAGGTATGTGTGTGTGTGTGTGTGTGTGTGTGTGTGTCTGCCTGTGTGTATGTGTTAAGATATAAGTTAAGACTTATATCTTATCTTATCTTATTTTATTTTTTCTTAACTTAAATCTTATCTTATCCGAAAAATGGACGTTTAGTGGTCAAATCTTATCTGTAATAAATCAGATTTTAATCCAGAGATGCAAATGGATTTACAGCAATAACCACACAGCTGTCACGTAACTACAGTGTCGCTGACGTCGTGTCATCTGCGATAAATCTGCGTGGTCTCTGTGGTGGACGGTTAGGAAGGTAGGTAGGTAGGTAGGTGGGTAGGTAGAAAGGAAGGTGAGTAAGTTGATTTTTATCAACCGTCTATCAACTTCAGGTTTATTTTGTTTTTCTTTGACATAACCGGATCGTTGCGGTGCACTGTCCACATGCAGCTGTAGAGGGCAACATAAACATGGATTCTTTTGTTCATGACATTTGGAATTCTGAAGTGAATGGATGTGACACAGACTAACACTAACCAGTTCAACTAGAAAAGATTGGGGAATATCGCCACCTAGTGTGGTGGAGTCAGAGAAGTTTTACATGCACTTTCATACAAACTTTTTATTTACATTTAATTTTTCACAAAGTAAACATCACGGTGTTTGTTTGTGTCTCAGTGGGAAAAAGCTCTGTCTGTGGCTCCAGGTGTTTCCATGAAGTACTGGAAGAAGCTCATGCAGAGGTGAACTTCACAGCTTTGTCTGTAATATTATCACAATTTAAAATGAACTGAAAAACAAACTAATGAAGGAGGAAAAAACAAAGAGTTTTTACTTTTTCTTCCAGGAGAGCCGATCAGCTGATGGCTGAAGACAACGACGACGCCATCCCAAACTGTATCGCTACAGGAGACATAAAGAAACTGGTCACGTTCTTCAGTGGCAGAGGACAACTGCTGGAGGCCTTACTCATCGCACAGGTGCTGGAATTAGATTTGAAATCAACAAGACGACACCATGAGCTAAAACACAGATGATGAGCTTCTTCTTCTTCTTCTTCTTCCAGGGAGCGTGTGAAGGAAACATACGTGAACCTCAAAGTTCTTCTGTCAACCACATGACATATGATGTGGAGAACATACAACAGTACCAGAGGTAACACACACACACGCACACTTGACAAACCATCATTTTCTGTCATAAAAGTTAAGTTTGTTTCCCAAACTATGAAAGTGAAAAATCTAATGTTTCTAAGTTGCAGACTGTTATCTTAAAACTAATATTATTTTCAATATTTATTTAAATCAGTAAACAAGAAAAAAAAAATTCAGAATTGAAAAAAAGTCAGAATTGAAAAATTCAGAATTGATAAAACCTGAAAATTCAGAACTGAAAATTCAGAATTGATAAAAATGGAAAATTCATCACGACCTTTGACCTTTTGCTCTTTTTCTTCAGTTTGCTTCACAAGGTGTGTCAGGAACTGGCAGAGTGCTACTTCCAGGACGGACGCTCCGTGTTAGCTGCATGTTGTCACCTTGCTGTGGACAACATCCAGGTAAACACACACCTGACCAGAGGGATCACAAAGGTCATCGGTCAAGGATCCTTCCAAGTCTCCTACAGAGACGAGGAAAGAGTCCTTCCTAACATTCAGGGCAAACCTTTTCTTTCAACTTTGACAATAAGTGTGTGTGTGTGTGTGTGTGTGTGCAGCTGGCCATGTGTAGTTTGATCCGGGGAAACGAGCTGGAGTTGGCGGCGTGTGTCGGCATCGTCCTCGGTGAAGCTGCCAATCAGAACACGGCGTACTGTCTCCAACTGTTAGCCAGGAAGTACATGGCCACGCCCACATGGTGCGTCTCTGCCGCTCAATTGGTCAATTCATTTTGATTCATTTAAATATTTTATAATTTCCCCAAATATTCAGCGTTTTGTATTTTTTTCATTAAAATAAATATAAATATAAATTCAGCACAAATGTAAAAGCATTTAAACTTAAAAACATTTTTCTCTAATTGAAATATTTTTTATACAGTTCAAAATATTCAAAAATGTTGCTGATGTTTTTGTTTTTTTTCATTAAAATACATAGAAAACATACCGTAAATTTCGGCCTATAAGCCGCAACTTTTTTCCCACGCTTTGAACCCTGTGGCCTATAAAACGGTGCGGCTAATTTATAGATTTTTACTGGCTAACGGCCACCGGGGGGAACTCTCTAGCAGTTAACGCAAAAGTGAGACAGACGTGGGGAAAGATTATGCGCTGAAGAAGAAGACTTCAGTGGCTTTAGTGCGCAAGAGGAAGATGAAGATAGCGACCAATGACTTTTCTGGTAGGCTAAAGTGTTTTCTTTTCTAACCAGGCGTGTTACTGTCGTGTTGGTGCAGTGTTTTTTTTCTAACCATCCAGGCATGTTGATGCCGTGTCGGTGCTGTTTTATTTTCTAAACATGCAGGCATGTTCACCCCGTGTTTAAATTATGTGGTTTTAATTAAAACAACAACGAAAAATTATTTATTTAAAATTTTAAATAAATAAATAAATTCACTTCACTTCAATTTTAACTTCACTGTTAAAATAGACGTAAATATTCTCAAAATAATAGAATGAATTTAAAGTGACGTCACTGCATCAGCAGCTGTTTCATACTGTCCTTCCTGTAGAGGGTGTTGGTGGCTGTGTAAAACTCAGTGTTTGTGTCCCCCCCTGGTGTTTGTTCAGGGAACTGTCAGCTGAGCTCCTTCACATGATCCCTGACAATCGCGTGTTTCTGGCTGAACTGTGTGCGTTTTACCCGGGGACGTCTGCAGAGATCCAGCAGTTACACGACAGAGTGAGTCCTCACGTCCTCATGTCCTCACATCCTCATGGACGACCACAGTCATGTGTATGTGTGTGTGTGTCCTCTGTCTGTCCAGTGTGGACTCCCATCCTCAGACGAGTGTTCGTCTTTGGCAGAATCAGCGACGTGTGACGGAGATTTGTTCTCGGCCGTTAAATATCACCTGCTTGGCCCCGAGCCCGAGCTTGCGCTGCAGGTCGGGATCAATCACGTCAAAGGTTAGAGAAGGGCTTCTCAAACACTGGGTCTATCTATCTATCTATCTATCTATCTATCTATCTGTCTGTCTGTCTGTCTGTCTGTCTGTCTGTCTATCTATCTAAGCTAACTAGAATATATCTATCTAAGCTTACTAGCATCTGTCTATTTAAGCTAACACACATATATATAGCTAAGCTAACCAGCATCTGTCTATCTAAGCTAATTAGCATCTGTCTATTTAAGCTAACATTCATATATATAGCTAAGCTAACTAGCATCTGTCTATCTAAGCTAACTAGCATCTGTCTATCTAAGCTAACTAGAATATACATTATAGAACATGCATGTATCTATCTAAGCTAACTAGCATTGGTCTTTGTAATCTAACATGCTAACTAGCATATACTAGCTAAGCTAACTAGCATCTTTCTATCTAAACTAACAAGCTAACTAGCATCTGTCTATCTAAGCTAACAAACATTTGTCTATCTAAGCTAATTAGCATCTGTCTATCTAAGCTAACACCCTAACAAGCATCTGTTTATCTAAACTAACAAGCTAATTAACACCTGACTATCTAAGCTAACACCCTAACAAGCATCTGACTATCTAAGCTAACAAGCTAAGTAGCATCTGTCTATTTAAGCTAAAAAGCTAACTAACATCTGACTATATAAGCTAACTAGCATCTGACTATCTAAGCTAACAAGACAAAAATAGTTAGCAGTTAGATTCTATTATTATTATTATTTACTTAAATAAAAAGTTCATGTGTAGATTTATCATTAAAACTCTTATTATTATTATTATTTACTTAAACAAAAAGTGCATGTGTAGATTTATCATTAAAACTCTTATTATTATTATTTACTAGTATTGAATTCCTGTTTATTTCATCACATGTTTTTAGTGAAGTTTAAAAACTCTTATTTTTATTCAATAAAAGTGACTTTATATTTCATAATAATAATCATAATAATCATAGATTTCTTTTCAGCACTGTAGCCAGGCTGACACAGAGCCACAGCTCCACTGAACCATCTATTCCTTTAACACTGAGCAGTGATGACTTTAGGAACTTTTTTGTGAATAAAATAACATCAATTAGAGAAAAAATGTATCATCTCCTCCCTCATATTGGGACTGACTCATCTTTTAGCACAAGAGCGTTAGAAGCACCAGGTGTACAGTTAGACAGTTTCTCCCCTATAGATCTCCCTGAGTTAACATCATTAGTTTCATCATCTGTCAGTTAGATCCTATCCCCACCAAACTGTTTAAAGATGTGTTTCCTTTAATTAACAGCTCTATATTGACTCAAATTAATCTATCCTTATTAACTGGATATGTGCCCCAAACGTTTAAAATAGCAGTTATTAAACCCCTTCTCAAAAAAGCGACCCTTGACCCAGATATTTTAGCTAATTACAGACCTATATCTAATCTTCCCTTTGTTTCTAAAATCTTAGAGAAGGCAGTTGCTAATCAATGATGTGAATATTTGCGCATTAATGGCCTGTTTGAAGATTTTAAGTCAGGTTTTAGATTAAACCATAGCACAGAAACAGCACTAGTTAAAGTTAGTAACTCAGATAATGGTCTAGTCTCTTTACTTGTCCTGTTAGATCTTAGTGCTGCATTTGACACCATTGATCATAATATTCTACTGCAGAGATTGGAGCAGACTCTTGGTATCACAGGTGCTGCCCTCTGCTGGTTTAAATCATACTTATCTGATTGATTCCAGTTTGTTCATGTTAATGATAAAGCCTCCCTACAAACAAAAGTTAATTGTGGAGTTCCACAAGGCTCAGTGCTTGGGCCTATACTTTTTACCTTATATATGCTTCCTCTAGGGAACATTATTAGAAAGCACAACATACACTTTCATTGTTATGCAGATGACACACAGCTATATTTATCAATGAGGCCGGATGAAATAAATCGGGTTGTTCCTGTGACTCCAGGAATGTCTCAGAGACATTAAGTCCTGGAAGACCTGTAACTTTCTACTTTTAAACTCAGAAAAAACTGAGGTCATTATACTCGGCCCTCAGAGAAAAACCTTCTGATCACATTGTCACTTTAGATGACATCACCTTGGCTTCAATTCAATTTAATTTGTATAGCGCCAAATCATAACATACATGATCTCAAGGCACTGTACATAGACAACATCAAGGAGAGCAGAGAAACACAACAGTTCACACAATGAGCAAACACTAGGCATCAGTGGAGAGAAAAAACTCCCTCTTAACAGAAGAAGAAATCTCTGACAGAACCAGGCTCAGAGATGTGCAGCATCTGCCTCGACCGGTTGGGGTGAAAGGAAAATGGGGGACAGCGGAGAGGAGGGGGACAGAAAGGGGGGAGAGAAAGGACAAGAGGGAGATGAGGTAGAGACAGAAGAGAGAGCGAGACCAGGAGCAGATACACAACAACTGTATCAAGTTACAAGTTTATACAGTCAATGATTACATGTTTATAGCAATATAAGCAATGTAATTTATAAACACTTTATAAAGAGTGTTGATAAAAATTATACGAATATCGACTTTTAATTATAGCACAATAATAATGGTGATGATATGTATGATATGGATAGCCTCGAAAACTGGATCTTGATCCTGCAACACTGAGTGTGACAGAGTGTAATAATACTGATAATAATAAAGATAATAATAATAATAATAATAATGATAATGATAATACTGATAACAAATATAATAATAAAGAAATAATAATAATGATAATGATAATAATAATTATAAAGATAATAATAATGATAATGTGTCTCCAGAGCAACTAAGTGGATCTGATTGGACGGTGGACAAAGTACAGCCGATCTTGGACCTGATGAGTTACATCAGGACGGATCGTCTCATGATGAACAAGATGACACAGTAAAAACACGTCTTCATTAACTTTTACCCCTGTAATCCTCATGTTTTCACAAGCTCACACACGTGTGTGTGTGTGTGTGTGCAGAGCTCGCAGTGAGCTGTTGATCTTGTGTGGTTATGTCGGAGGTTTGCTCGCCATCAGACGTCAGTACTCCAGCATCGTCCCTGCGCTCTATGAATACACCAGGTAAACACAGCTGTTTATGGACTCCGCCCCCTAGTGTTCACTGCATGTAAACACATTTTTGTTTCACGTTTACACTGCGTCATAAAAATGTGTCAATGAAATAGATTTTTGTATCAATGCGTCTAAAATGTAACAAATGATTGTTTTTCTCAGTCAGCTGTTGAAGCGCAGGGAGGTGTGTGTTCCTCTGAAGATCGAGCAGCTGAGTGTGGAGCTCGACGCCTGGAGAGCGTGTACACAACACAACAACAACAAGTACACAACACAACAACAACCACTTTATACACAACAACAAGTACCACTTTATACACAACACAACAACAACAAAAATGAATACGACTTTATACAAACATGAGTGTGTGTGTGTGTGTGTGTGTGTCCTGCTCAGTCCTCCATCAGAGAGTCAGAGAGACGAGTTCAACTGTCTACAGAGAAGAATTCAGTCGTCAGACTCTGGTAACACCCAAACTCTGATCTTATACTAAAATAAATAATAATAATAAGAAGAATACACATTATTTAGAATAACATGGCTGAAACTGATTTAACTAAACTCTATGATGTCTGCGTCACACGTCTTTATCTCACTGTGAGACTGAAGTTTGTAAACCACTCACTCTCCCACACCAAGGTCAACAGAGAAAATCAGTGATTTTAACAACACACACACAGGAGCTGTTGATCCACTGCTGCCTCCATCACTAAGTTCAAAGTGACCACACGAGGCAGCAGAGGACCAGCAGCTAAAATCACTGATTTTCTCTCTGAGGTTTGGTGTGAGAGAGTGAGTGGAATGAATGGATGAATGGATAAATGGATGAATGGATGAACAGTGTTCTCTGTGTTTCAGCGTCGTCAGTGCTGAGTGGAGCTGATTATGTGACCGGCTCAAATCTGCCGAGTCACTCTGACGTCCAACTGTCCTGCTTCACTGGACAGAGGATACAGGTCCGTGTCCGTCCCTCACGTTATTTCATTTATTTAAAATTTTGTTTTCCAAAAAAAATAAAACAAAACTGGTATTTTTCCAGAAAACCTTTATCAGATTGTATCTCATTAATCTAAACTGAACTGTACAGATTATTATTTACGTCCGTTTCTGTTCAGGTTTATGAAAATGTTGCGATTTTTAAATCAAAGAATCTCAACAAAAATGAAGATAATTGATGTTTTTTATTGTTTGTCCTGTTTATTGATTTTATTTGAACATATAAACAAAAAACCCCCAAATAAAAGATTTCATGTGTTTATTTGTTTGCTTTAAGAGAAAAAAAACATGAATTAAAACAACATTTGATAGTTAGGTTACATTAAGTAGAATAATAATAAAATGATTATTAATTTGACATTATTGGATGTTTGTATTTAGAGTTTTTTTTTTTTCACAGGGTCCAGTTTTTTTGTTGGAAGACGGAAAATCTGCGATTTCCCTGAATGACGCGCTGATGTGGGCTAAAGTGAACCCGTTCTCTCCGCTCGGAACCGGAGTCCGCATCAACCCCTTCTAACACACACACACACACAGACAGGAAGTACAAAATGCCAGAGAATAAAATTTATACATAGAAAATTTTATGTCAAATGAATTAAATTAAACATGATTAAATTTAATATTTAAAGTGTTTATTGTCATTTGCACAGTAAAGAAACACAACAAAAATCTTACTTTGCTCAAAAAACAAACGATACCAGCAAAAAAGTAAACAAAAGAAATAGTATTAAAAATAGTATATAAATATATAAAGACAAATAATAAATATTAAATAAAAAGAATTATGTCAACGCACAAAGATGATTAATTACCAAATCGTCACACTGTTAAAATAATCGCCATTAAAACGACATAAAAGTAATTTTTTGTCGAAATCATCTCCCCATAACGCCGGCCACCTATGGTAAAATCGCCTACATCCTCAGTTGATCAGATCATGTGATTTTACCCCTTTAAGATAATGGCCTATGTCAAGTGTGTGACTGAAGCAGATTTGTTTTTTGTGTTTTCATACGACCTTTAGAAGACGGACATCAACAGACGACACATTTGTGATTCTATGAGGAAGATTCCGGAAGATTCCGGAACTTTAACGTTAGCGTAGCCGTTCATATGGCGAGAATGTAGTCAATGCAGTCATCGGCCTTCAAATGTCGCAATGGGACAGGGGGCGGGGTTTGTGGCTCATTTTGTTTGATTTTCCTCAAACACACACACAGGGTAATTTTATCTCATGTTGTAAAACAAAATATGAATGAATGAATAAAATAAAACTGCTTCATATTCCATGTCTCACACCATTTTTTTAATTGTTCCCAAAGGCAGGTTCGGGGACCCACAGACAGGTCGTGGGAGGATTTGTTTGGCTCCACAAAACAAACATTCTCCACACATGAAATGAAAGTTTTAATACATTTACTAAAACGTCCTCTGGAATTGATTAGTTTTCCACACAACAATTAGCATTAGCTGTCTCTAAATATACGCGAGTGATTAGGGCGACAACAGATTTTCATCTTAAAAATAATGATTTGTGAAAAATTAAAAAGTACGTCCTCCAAAATGACACAAAAAAGTCATACTTCAGTATGTCTTCCAAAATAAGACAAAAATGTCATTGTATAGTATGTCGTCCAAAATGACACAAAAATGCCGTAGTATAGTATGCCATCCAAAATGAGACAAAAATGTCATTGTATAGTATGTCGTCCAAAATGAGACAAAAATGCCGTAGTATAGTATGTCAACCAAAATGAAACAAAAAAGTCATACTTTAGTATGTCGTCCAAAATGAGACAAAAAAGTCATACTTTAGTATGTCATCAAAATGAGACAAAAAAGTCATAGTGTAGTATTCGTCCAAAATCAGACAAAAAAGTCATACTCTAGTATGTTGTCCGAAATTAGACAAAAAAGTCATACTTTAATATGTCGTCCAAAATGAGACAAAAAAGTCATAATATAGTATGTCGTCCAAAATGTGACAAAAAAGTCATAGTATAGTATGTCGTCCAAAATGTGACAAAAAAGTCATAGTATAGTATGTTGTCCATAATGAGACAAAAATGTCATACTTTAGTAGGTTTTCCAAAATGAGACAAAATGTCATATTTTAGTAGGTCAATCAAAATGAGACAAAAAAGTCATACTTTAATATGTCTTCCAAAATGAGACAAGATGTCATACTTTAGTAGGTCATCCAAAATGAGACAAAAAAGTCATACTTTAATATGTCTTCCAAAATGAGACAAAAATGTCGTAGTATCGTGTGTCATCCAAAATGAGACAAAAAAGTCATAGTATAATATGTCATCTAAAATGAAACAAAAAAGTCATAGTATAGTATGTCGTCCAAAATGAGACAAAAAACACATAGTTTAGTATGTCGTCCAAAATTAGACAAAAAGTCATAGTTAAGTATGTTGTCCAAAATGAGAGAAAAATGCCGTAGTATAGTATGTCGTCCAAAATGTGACAAAACAGTCATACTTTAATGTCTTCCAAAATGAGACAAAATGTCATACTTTAGTAGGTCATCCAAAATGAGACAAAAAAGTTATACCTTAGAATGTTTTCCAAAATGAGACGAAAAAGACATACTTTAGTATATCGTCCAAAATGAGATAAAAAAGTCACAAGATAGTATGTCGTCCTCAATTAGACAAAAATGTCATAGTATAGTATGTCGTCCAAAATGAGATAAAAAAGTCATAGTTTAGTATGTCGTCCAAAATGAGGCAAAAAACTAATAGTTTAGTATATCGTTCAAAGAGACAAAAAAGTCATAGTTTAGTATGTCGTCCAAAATTTGACAAAAAAGTCATAGTATAGTATTTTGTCCAAAATGTGACAAAAAAGTCATAGTATAGTATATCGTCTAAAATGAGACAAAAAGGTCATAATATAGTATGTCTTCCAAAATGAGACAAAAATGTCATAGTTCAGTTTGTCGTCCAAAATGAGACAAAAATGTCATAGTTCAGTTTGTCGTCCAAAATGAGACAAAAAAGTCATACTTTTAGTATGTCGTCCAAAATGAGACAAAAAATCATAGTATAGTATGTCGTCCAAAATGAGACGAAAATGTCATACTTTAGTATGTAGTCCAAAATGAGACAAAAATGTCATAGTTCAGTATGTCTTCCAAAATGAAACAAAAAAGTTATAGGTCAGTATATCGTCCAAAATGAGACAAAAATGTCCTAGTTCAGTATGTCGTCCAAAATGAGACAAAAATGTCCTAGTTCAGTATGTCGTCCAAAATGAGACAAAAAAGTCAGAGGTTAGTATGTCGTCCAATATGAGACAAAAAAATCATAGTATAGTATGTCGTCCAAAATGAGACGAAAATGTCATACTTTAGTATGTAGTCCAAAATGAGACAAAAATGTCATAGTTCAGTATGTCGTCCAAAATGAGACAAAAAAGTCATAGGTTAGTATGTCGTCCAATATGAGACTAAAAAGTCATAGTTTAGTATGTCGTCCAAAATGAGACAAAAAGTAATCGTTTAGTATGTCGTCCAAAATGAAACAAAAAAGTCATACTTTTAGTATGTCGTCCAAAATGAGACAAAAATGTCCTAGTTCAGTATGTCGTCCAAAATGAGACGAAAATGTCATACTTTAGTATGTAGTCCAAAATGAGACAAAAATGTCATAGTTCAGTATGTCGTCCAAAATGAAACAAAAAAGTCATAGGTTAGTATGTCGTCCAATATGAGACTAAAAAGTCATAGTTTAGTATGTCGTCCAAAATGAGACAAAAAAGTCATACTTTTAGTAATGTCGTCCAAAATGAGACAAAAAATCATAGTATAGTATGTCGTCCAAAATGAGACAAAAAAGTCATCGGCTAGTATGTCGTCCAAAATGAGACAAAAAAGTCATACTTTAATATGTCTTCCAAAATGAGACAAAAAAGTCATACCTTAGAATGTTGTCCAAAATGAGACGAAAAAGACATACTTTAGTATGTCGTCCAAAATGAGATAAAAAAGTCACAAGATAGTATGTCGTCCTCAATTAGACAAAAATGGCATAGTATAGTATGTCGTCCAAAATGAGATAAAAAAGTCATAGTTTAGTATGTCGTCCAAAATGAGGCAAAAAACTCATAGTTTAGTATATCGTTCAAAGAGACAAAAAAGTCATAGTTTAGTATGTCGTCCAAAATTTGACAAAAAAGTCATAGTATAGTATTTTGTCCTAAATGTGACAAAAAAGTCATAGTATATTATGTCTAAAATGAGGCAAAAAAGTCATAATATAGTATGTCTTCCAAAATGAGACAAAAATGTCATAGTTCAGTTTGTCGTCCAAAATGAGACAAAAATGTCATAGTTCAGTTTGTCGTCCAAAATGAGACAAAAATGTCATAGTTCAGTTTGTCGTCCAAAATAAGACAAAAGAGTCATACTTTTAGTATGTCGTCCACAATTAGACAAAAAATCATAGTATAGTATGTCGTCCAAAATGAGATAAAAAAGTCATAGTTTAGTATGTCTTCCAAAATGAGGCAAAAAACTCATAGTTTAGTATATCGTTCAAAGAGACAAAAAAGTCATAGTTTAGTATGTCGTCCAAAATTTGACAAAAAAGTCATAGTATAGTATTTTGTCCAAAATGTGACAAAAAAGTCATAGTATATTATGTCTAAAATGAGGCAAAAAAGTCATAATATAGTATGTCTTCCAAAATGAGACAAAAATGTCATAGTTCAGTTTGTCGTCCAAAATGAGACAAAAATGTCATAGTTCAGTTTGTCGTCCAAAATGAGACAAAAATGTCATAGTTCAGTTTGTCGTCCAAAATAAGACAAAAGAGTCATACTTTTAGTATGTCGTCCACAATTAGACAAAAAATCATAGTATAGTATGTCGTCCAAAATGAGATAAAAAAGTCATAGTTTAGTATGTCTTCCAAAATGAGGCAAAAAACTCATAGTTTAGTATATCGTTCAGAGACAAAAAAGTCATAGTTTAGTATGTCGTCCAAAATTTGACAAAAAAATCATAGTATAGTATTTTGTCCAAAATGTGACAAAAAAGTCATAGTATATTATGTCTAAAATGAGGCAAAAAAGTCATAATATAGTATGTCTTCCAAAATGAGACAAAAATGTCATAGTTCAGTTTGTCGTCCAAAATGAGACAAAAATGTCATAGTTCAGTTTGTCGTCCAAAATGAGACAAAAATGTCATAGTTCAGTTTGTCGTCCAAAATAAGACAAAAGAGTCATACTTTTAGTATGTCGTCCAAAATGAGACAAAAAATCTTAGTATAGTATGTCGTCCAAAATGAGACGAAAATGTCATACTTTAGTATGTAGTCCAAAATGAGACAAAAATGTCATAGTCCAGTATGTCGTCCAAAATGAGACAAAAAAGTCATAGGTTAGTATGTCGTCCAATATGAGACAAAAAAGTCATAGTTTAGTATGTCGTCCAAAATGAGACAAAAAGTCATAGTATAGTATGTCATCCAAAATGAGACAAAAAAGTCATACTTTTAGTATATCGTGCAAAATGAGACAAAAAATCATGGTATAGTATGTCGTCCAAAATGAGACAAAAAAGTCATCGGCTAATACTGTATGTCGTCCAAAATGAGACAAAAAGTCATAGGTTAGTATGTCGTCCAATATGAGATAAAAAAGTCATAGTATAGTATGTCGTCCAAAATGAGACAAAAAAGTCATCGGCTAGTATGTCGTCCAAAATGTGACAAAAAAGTCATACTTTAATATGTCTTCCAAAATGAGATAAAAAAGTCACAAGATAGTATGTCGTCCTCAATTAGACAAAAATGTCATAGTATAGTATGTCGTCCAAAATGAGATAAAAAAGTCATAGTTTAGTATGTCGTCCAAAATGAGGCAAAAAACTCATAGTTTAGTTTATCGTTCAAAGAGACAAAAAAGTCATAGTTTAGTATGTCGTCCAAAATTTGACAAAAAAGTCATAGTATAGTATTTTGTCCAAAATGTGACAAAAAAGTCATAGTATATTATGTCTAAAATGAGGCAAAAAAGTCATAATATAGTATGTCTTCCAAAATGAGACAAAAATGTCATAGTTCAGTTTGTCGTCCAAAATAAGACAAAAAAGTCATACTTTTAGTATGTCGTCCAAAATGAGACAAAAAATCATAGTATAGTATGTCGTCCAAAATGAGACGAAAATGTCATACTTTAGTATGTAGTCCAAAATGAGACAAAAATGTCATAGTTCAGTATGTCGTCCAAAATGAGACAAAAAAGTCATAGTATAGTATGTCGTCCAATATGAGACTAAAAAGTCATAATTTAGTATGTCGTCCAAAATGAGACAAAAAAGTAATCGTTTAGTATGTCGTCCAAAATGAAACAAAAAAGTCATACTTTTAGTATGTCGTCCAAAATGAGACAAAAATGTCCTAGTTCAGTATGTCGTCCAAAATGAGACAAAAAAGTCATAGGTTAGTATGTCGTCCAAAATGAGACAAAAATGTCATAGTTCAGTTTGTCGTCCAAAATAAGACAAAAAAGTCATACTTTTAGTATGTCGTCCAAAATGAGACAAAAAATCATAGTATAGTATGTCGTCCAAAATGAGACGAAAATGTCATACTTTAGTATGTAGTCCAAAATGAGACAAAAATGTCATAGTGTAGTATGTCGTCCAATATGAGACTAAAAAGTCATAGTTTAGTATGTCGTCCAAAATTTGACAAAAAAGTCATAGTATAGTATTTTGTCCAAAATGTGACAAAAAAGTCATAGTATATTATGTCTAAAATGAGGCAAAAAAGTCATAATATAGTATGTCTTCCAAAATGAGACAAAAATGTCATAGTTCAGTTTGTCGTCCAAAATGAGACAAAAATGTCATAGTTCAGTTTGTCGTCCAAAATGAGACAAAAATGTCATAGTTCAGTTTGTCGTCCAAAATAAGACAAAAAAGTCATACTTTTAGTATGTCGTCCAAAATGAGACAAAAAATCATAGTATAGTATGTCGTCCAAAATGAGACGAAAATGTCATACTTTAGTATGTAGTCCAAAATGAGACAAAAATGTCATAGTATAGTATGTCGTCCAATATGAGACTAAAAAGTCATAGTTTAGTATGTCGTCCAAAATGAGACAAAAAAGTCATAGTTTAGTATGTCGTCCAAAATGAGACAAAAAAGTAATCGTTTAGTATGTCGTCCAAAATGAAACAAAAAAGTCATACTTTTAGTATGTCGTCCAAAATGAGACAAAAATGTCCTAGTTCAGTATGTCGTCCAAAATGAGACAAAAAAGTCATACTTTTAGTATGTCGTCCAATATGAGATAAAAAAGTCATAGTTTAGTATGTCGTCCAAAATGAGACAAAAAGGTCATCGTTTAGTATGTCGTCCAAAATGAGACAAAAAAGTCATAGGTTAGTATGTCGTCCAATATGAGATAAAAAAGTCATAGTTTAGTATGTCGTCCAAAATGAGACAAAAAGGTCATCGTTTAGTATGTCGTCCAAAATGAGACAAAAAAGTCATACTTTTAGTATGTCGTCCAAAATGAGACAAAAAATCATAGTATAGTATGTCGTCCAAAATGAGACAAAAAAGTCATCGGCTAGTATGTCGTCCAAAATGTGACAAAAAAGTCATACTTTAATATGTCTTCCAAAATGAGACAAAAAAGTCATACCTTAGAATGTTGTCCAAAATGAGACGAAAAAGACATACTTTAGTATGTCGTCCAAAATGAGATAAAAAAGTCATAGTTTAGTATGTTGTCCAAAATGAGGCAAAAAACTCATAGTTTAGTATATCGTTCAAAGAGACAAAAAAGTCATAGTTTAGTATGTCGTCCAAAATTTGACAAAAAAGTCATAGTATAGTATTTTGTCCAAAATGTGACAAAAAGTCATAGTATATTATGTCTAAAATGAGGCAAAAAAGTTATAATATAGTATGTCTTCCAAAATGAGACAAAAATGTCATAGTTCAGTTTGTCTTCCAAAATGAGACAAAAATGTCATAGTTCAGTTTGTCGTCCAAAATAAGACAAAAAAAGTCATAGTTTTAGTATGTCGTCCAAAATGAGACAAAAAAACATAGTATAGTATGTCGTCCAAAATGAGACGAAAATGTCATACTTTAGTATGTAGTCCAAAATGAGACAAAAATTTCATAGTTCAGTATGTCGTCCAAAATGAGACAAAAAAGTCATAGGTTAGTATGTCGTCCAAAATGAGACAAAAAAGTAATCATTTAGTATGTCGTCCAAAATGAGACAAAAAAGTCATACTTTTAGTATGTCGTGCAAAATGAGACAAAAAATCATAGTATAGTATGTCGTCCAAAATGAGACAAAAAAGTCATCGGCTAATATGTCGTCCAAAATGAGACAAAAAGTCATCGGCTAGTATGTCGTCCAAAATGAGACAAAAAAGTCATAGTATAATCAGTCAGTCAGTCATCATCTACCGCTTTATCCTCTGCCAGAGGGTCGCGGGGGGTGCTGTGCCAATCTCAGCTACATCGGCCGATAGGCGGGGTACACCCTGGACAGTTCGCCAGTCCATCGCAGGGCCACACACAGATAGAGACAAACAACCATTCACTCTCACACTGGTCAATTTAGAGTGTTCAATTTACCTATCCCCACATTGCATGTCTTTGGACTGTGGGAGGAAGCCGGAGAACCCGGAGAGAACCCACGCACACACGGGGAGAACATGCAAACTCCATGCAGAAAGGCCCTTGTTCCAACCGGGGCTCGAACCCGGGTCTTCTCGCTGCAAGGCAAGAGTGCTAACCACTACACCACCGTGGGACCCTCAAAGTATAGTATGTTGTCCAAAATGAGACAAAAATGTCATACTTTAGTAGGTCATCCAAAATTAGATAAAAAAAATCATAGTATAGTATGTCGTCCAAAATTTGACAAAAAAGTCATAGTATAGTATGCTGTCCAAAATGAGACAAAAAAGTCATACTTTAGTATGTCGTCCAAAATGAGACAAAAATGTCATTGTATAGAATGTTGTCCAAAATGAGACAAAAAAGTCGTAGTATAGTATGTCGTCCAAAATGTGATAAAGAAGTTCCAAGATAGTATCTCGTCCTCAATTAGACAAAAAAGTCATAGTTTAGTATGTCGTCCAAAATGAGACAAAAAAGTCATCGTTTAGTATGTCGTCCAAAATGAGACAAAAAAGTCATCGGCTAGTATGTCGTCCAAAATTAGACAAAAAATTCATAGTTTAGTACGTTGTCCAAAATGAGACAGAAATGTCATAGTTTAGTATGTCATCCAAAATGAGAGAAAAAAGTCATTGTATAGTATGTCGTCCAAAATGAGACAAAAAAGTCATCGGCTAGTATGTCGTCCAAAATGAGACAAAAAAGTCATAGTATAATATGTCGTCCAAAATGAGACAAAAAAATCACAGTATAGTATGTTGTCCAAAATGAGACAAAAAAGTCATAGTATAATATGTCGTCCAAAATGAGACAAAAAATCACAGTATAGTATGTCGTCCAAAATGAGACAGAAAAGTCATAGTTTAGTATGTTGTCCAAAATGAGTAAAAAAAGTCATCAGTTAGTATGTCGTCCAAAATGAGACAAAAAAGTCATAGTATAGTATGTCATCCAAAATGAGACAAAAATGTCGTAGTATAGTTTGTCGTCCAATATGAGACAAAAAGTCATACTTTAGTATGTCGTCCAAAATGAGACAAAAATGTCGTAGTTCAGTATGTTGTCCAAAATGAGACAACAAAGTCATAGTTTATTATCTCGTCCAAAATGAGACAAAAAAGTCATAGTATAGTATGTCGTCCAAAATGAGACAAAAATGTTGTCCAAAATGAGACAAAAAAGACATAGTTTAGTATGTTGTCCAAAATGAGACTAAACTCAAGTTTTTAAACCACTCACTCTCCCACCCCAAAGTCCATACAGAAAATCTGAATTTTTCTTACATCACACACACAGGAGGTGTTGATCCACTGCTGCCTCCATCAATAAGTTTTTTATTGTGTTATTGTTATTTTTATTTTGTGTTTGAACTCCTTTGTTCAGATTGACCTCAGTGACACAAAGTGACCACACAAGGCAGTAGAGGACCAGTTTGTGTAAAATTAACAAAAGTTACACACTGCAGCTTTAAGTAGTTGATTAATCAGTGATGAATGGTTGAGTTCTCCGTGACATGAAACATGACCTGACTGTGATTCTTCCTCTGCTGCCATTAGCAAAACTTCCACATGTACAATAACATGTTTCATGGAAGAAAAGCACATGTGTGTAACACGCACCCCCCCCCCCCACACACACACACACGTGTGTAAGTGCTTTGCATTTAAAGATGAATTACGCAGCTTACGAGTGTTTTATGAGATGGCAGCTTTATCTCTGCAGTGAGTGAGTGATGACCTGCAGCGCTGTACATTCACATTACATCCACACTGAACTGGTTACACTGCATTTACTGCATTCTTCCTTCACCCAACAGGGAGCGTTAAGAAAACAGTCATTCATCTTCAGATGTCTGTGTGTGTGTGTGTCCACTGAGGGTCGACTTCCTCTGAGATTCTTCTCCTTCACATTTAGGAGGTTTTGTTTTCACGTGTGATTGTGAACAACGTTTGTGAAGTAAAGGTAAAAGATTGATTTGAATGAAATTTCCCAAAGAAAACCGATTAAAATGTTGTGTATTTTTGTCTCATTCAGGCACAAAAACAAATCAACCACAGGAATCTTCATTCACAGGGAGGCGTGAGGGATATTTCTTTTTTAATTTTGGATGCGGTTGTGGGACAGAACCCTTGAATCTTTGGGTTCGGGTCAGATGAGGAAGTTCTTTTGAAGAACCCTTTGAAAGTTCAAGCTCCACGGTGAAGATTGAAGGAGACAAAAAGTTTTAAAACTAATAGGAGTTCACAACTGTAAATAAACTGTGTGGTTGTCCCAGTCCAACAGTTGGAACTTCTACCAATCTGTGGTTGGGGTTAGTTTTGGTTCGACACTGGCGTCTAAAATTCAAGTAAATAAACCCCAATCGTGTGGACTGGAACAACCTGTAGCTGTGGACCTTCTCACTGCTGGACTCAGACTAAAATACTGCAGCAGTGGAATTGAACATGCTACCTTGTGGACTGACCAGTCTTACATATGGTTGTGAACAAAGCCACCGACGTCTGACACCTTTGGGTCTTTTTGTCTTCTTTCAATCTTCACTTTGGATGTTGAACTTTAAAAGGAGTTCTGACATCAAAGGTTGAATTCTTATAAAGAACAAGACATTTCTCACCATCACCAAGACACATCAAGATTGAAAGGAGACAAAAGGCCTTAGAAGGAAGAGGAATTCATGGCCCGGTGGCTTTGTTCAACCACAATATTGTCCCTGTCTGGCAGTTCATTTATTCATGTATTTAAATTTGGTCTGCCAGCGTGGAACCAAAACTATCAACTTCTGATTACGGAACTTCGATCTGCAGGACTGGGACAACATTGCAGTTGAGGAATGGGACCTACCACCTCAAGGATTGACTGATTAACCTTATGGATGGGAACAAAGCAACCTGCCCACTGCCTGACCGGGACAACCCTGTGGTGGTGGAACCTACCTCGCCACCTTCAGGTGGGTTTGGTTCCTCAACCGTGTCCAAAATTAAAAAAGAAAGATCAGCCCAAAACTAACCACAATGTCCTTTTTCTTTAGGATTTATCGATTGAAATTTTGTCCATCAGTGTGGAACCAAAACTATCAGCACATGGACAGGAACAAACCCACAGCTGTGGAAGTGAACCTGGGACCTTCTGATCTGATTTTGAAACAAAGCCAACACTCGATGAAGTCCTAGTGGATTTGAGACTCACTTCAATCTTCACTTTGGACGTTGAACATAAAATATCTTGTTCTTTATAAGAATTCAACCTTTGACCTTTGAAGTGCACAGCAGGGTTCTTATCCACTGAGCCACCTTCTCCTACACTTCTTCAGGTTTTCTTATAACCTTTGACACTTTGTGTTTTTAAAAATTCATCACTTTATTGTAAGACTTGAACTCACAAAGTCATCTTCTGAAGGACTGAGTTACTGGTCCTCACCATCTCACTCTGAAGTTTTTCAAAGACTGGATACGCAATCTCAGGATTTCATTGAATCACTTAAACAACACTTAAAAATATTTGAAGATCAAACAGAGGATGTCGTAGGTGTTTTATGAGAATCTGAGGTTTCTAAAAATGAATTTAATACTACAACTTCAGAGGACATTGAAGACCAAACTGATCCTGTGTGTGAACACGCTACAAACCTGTGTGTGTGTGTGAGTGAGAGAGGGAGACTCACTTACTTACTTTGAGCAAATGACTGAAAATAATTTTCCACAGATGAATATTTTCTTTATGTAACACTGCGCTGTAAATAGACACACAGCTGCTGACATGAACACATGAACACACGTCAGTCTATAATAGTTTAAACGCTCCAAAATAAAGTTACGGACTCATTTGTTGTAAGAAAATGGGACTTGAACGTTGAGTAGAACATTTCCTTTATCCCATTTTAATCCATACGATAACGAAATAACTGCAAAAAAGTTATTCCACCACCGCTGTGCCCTTTCATCGGAAGAGAAAGCAGTTGCTGGTGCGCGCTCGTCAGCCGCTGGAGACTCCAGAACACCGGCACCGTCTTCCTCCCTCTTCCTTCCTCCCCAGCTTCCACAACACAATCAGTACAGTAATGAATGGTTACATGGAGTAACTCCGTGAGCTCTCTGTTTATTCTGTGTGTAGATGATGACGTGTGACACTTTGTTGATGGTTGAAATGATGTGTACGTTCAGCTCGCATGGATAAGTAATGTCTAAAAAATGTTACATCAGAAAAACGTATTACTATATTAATATTAATATTAATAGATTCATAAATTGACGCGTTGATTGCGCACTTTCCTTCTTTTTCTTTTATTTCCCTCTTTCTTTGCTGCTGCATTTGTCCTTTTTCTTCAGGAAGACGCCGTTATAGAGTCATTTGTATATTCATTTGTGGGTGGAACAGGGGCATGGTGTGTTACTCATTCGTCGCCGATCAGTTTCACGTTTGATGGGATGTATAAAGAAAAGGTGCGCAGGACTTGGCGTATGCACGATTTTATAAATCTGAGATTTTATTTGCGTACGTACTTTTCGAATTTTGTGCGTACGCTGTCTTTTAGTATGAAAGCTGCTCTTTTATACATGAGGCCCCAGGTGTCTTCAGATCTACAAGTCAAGAGATAATGAAGTTGTCTTTGGTAAATTTTTCTTTGACATTGTTGTGTGTTACTGAAATCTTAAAAGTAGATTTCATTTTTAATCTTATTTTGAAACTGAACGCTTAATGACTCGACTTAAAACCAAAACTTACATAAAAGTTTCTATTTTATTTTATCAGAAAAATACAAAATGTCAAATCAAAACATACCCTAACCCTAACCCTTTTATTAGAATAACTTTTTTTTTAATCGTTTCAACAGGAAGTTCACACAGAAACAAACAAACTAAAAACATCCTTAAAGGTATAGTGTGTGAAATCAAAGCATTTTTATTGGCATTGACCTTTAATTGACTTCTCATAAGTGAGTCGGATAGAAACAGGTTGGTTTTTCACAATAAAACTTTTATATGAACTTTAAACACGCAATCTGCATCTCACCTTTAGAGGTCAGTAACTAACTGTCACTAACTAATTTTATCATTTTAATCATGGATTTTTAACCAAATAATTTTGTGTGATTTTTCTTAAAAGTGAATATTTTCTGGTTTCTTTGCTCCATAAAAACAAAGGAAACATTTAAACTCAATCATTTTTGTGTTTGTGGACAAAAACCAAAGACGTTTGACGAACAAAGCACAAACGTGACTAAGTGATCAAAATGAGTTACAGTTGTACGTTGAACCTTTACGTCGGTCCGCCCTCACATGGTGGGTGGAGCTTAGGAGAGAAAAATTTTACTATTTAATGATCAGGGGAGGAGACTCAGCAAATTGTCCATGTTTCTTGCTATTCAGCATACTGTAGCTTTAAGACAACAAGTAAATGACGCAACACTTTCCCTGTATCAGTCTGTGGTGTTTCCACGGCAATGGCAACAAGTGCAGTTTTGGGTCTGGGTTCAAGCAGACATGGGTTCATACGTGTGGAAGTGGATTCCCTTTGAGCAGGTGATCTTCATCACGGCTCCGTTGAGACTGGAGTCTGTGATCAACCTCATCATGCCTTCTGCGATCAACGGCGGCCTGAACACAGCACAGTTTCAAAAACAAATAATCTAATCTAACTCTGAGCTTGAGATGAAGATTGTTGTTTTTGTCAGTGCAGGATGTCTGAAGATAAAGTCATGGACTTACTGTAGAACTCCAAACTTGATCATGCTGCGTTTGAAATCGTCCTTGAACTTGACAAACTTTCCCATGTGGTCCTCACATTCCACCGAGTGCAGCAGAGGCGTGTCCACGAACGCTGGACACAGAGCATTGATACGGACGCCGTAGTCGCCCTGAGAGGACGCGTCCTGCAGGAGAACAGGGAGAAGACGGTAAGGAACATGGAGGAGAACACATTGAGGAACATGGACAAGAACATGGACGAGAACACGGTGAGGAACATGGAGGAGAAAACATTGAGGAACATGGAGAAGAACATGGAGAAGACGGTGAGGAACATGGAGGAGAACATGGACGAGAACACAGTGAGGAACATGGACGAGAACATGAAGGAGAACACATTGAGGAACATGGAGAAGAACATGGAGAAAACGGTGAGGAACATGGAGGAGAAAACATTGAGGAACATGGGGAAGAACATGGAGAAGATGGTGAGGAACATGGAGGAGAACACGGTGAGGAACATGGAGAAGAACATGGAGAAGAACATGGTGTGTGTGTGTGTGTGTATGTGTGTGTCTTACAGCCATAGCTCTGGTGAAGCCGATGACTCCATGCTTAGTCGCAGTATAAACAGGTTGATGAGGAGAATGAAGAAAAGCTGAAGAACAACACGAGGAATTAGCATTGGCATTAGCATTAGCTTTGAGTTCATGACTGAGTGACAAAACATTTTAGCATCATTTTATAGTTTGGACAATTTTGTTTTTCCAATCAACACAAAACAAACAAACAAACAAACAAACAAACATGTTGAGTTCGTTGCTTCAGATCAAATGCGTTAGAAACAGACTTTTATTTTGAAGAGACTTCCTTTGACATCCTCATTATTCCACAGTGAACACTTTTAAACTTAATTTATATGATGTATATATATATACATATATATATATATATATACATATATATTTACTCCGTTTCATTTTGTATTTTCATAACTTTGTTTTTCTTTAACTTGTTTAGTCATGTGACACGATGAAGACGAGGTCTAACCCTTACCCGCACACACACACACACACACACACACACACACAGACTCATTCTTTCCTCCAAAACAATATGCTTGTAATATGTTTTCCCATGTTTGGACAAGTCTGTGTTTGTTATGGCTAATGGCAAGTACACACACACACACTTACAGACCCAGACACAGACACCGACACCGACACACACACACACACACACCAATTCACGCATGTTGGACATTCATGACTTGAGGGGACATTGCATTGACTTACATTCATTTCCTGGAGACTTACTCTAACCTTAACCACAATTAATACTGGCCCGATTCTAACCCTGACCCTAACCTTACCCTAACCCTAACCTCAACCTAACCTTAAAAGATATCTTCACCTTAAAATGTAGTCATTTACATTGTTGGGACCTAAAGTCCCCACAACATTAGTAATACCCGCACACCGAGACACACACACACACACACACACACACATTTACCGAGACACACACACACACACACACACACACACTGTTTTTATCATGAGTGAGATGAGTGGGAAATGATAACCACATGTTGCTGCTTCACAGAGGCTGAGCTGCTTTAGATGGACAAGGTGATATGAGCAGAGGAATGAACACACACACACCACACACACACAGGTTTGGAAAACTATCCTTTTAAGGACTCTGCTTTGGCATTCATTTGGACAGACTCACATTAACATGAACAACAATTCAAATGTTCTACACAGTTCACTGAAATTCAAATTAAGATCTCTTGATCTTGCTTGTGTTAAAATAGACAATTTTGTGTGTGTGAACATTTCAGTAAAAGTTTGTTAAAAAAACTTTTATATCATATTATTATATTATATAAAAAATTATTATTATTTATGAGACATGTTGTAGTTTAAGAAACACTGACTAAACCCTAACTAAACTAAACTAAACTAAATTAAACTTAACTTAACTAACCCTAACTTCAGGGTTAGGGTAACCCTAACCCTAACCCTAAACTTAACTAGGGTTAACCCTAACCCTAAAATTAACTATCTATAACTACAAGGCCTATCTAACTGACTGACTAACCAACTAACTAACTATGTGATGTAGATCATTTAAATATTGTAGGAAATGAAGACAACAACTTATATTTAGCTTTTGTTTCTGTGTTATGATAAAAATGCTGTGTGTGTTAATGCCAGTGTGTGTGTGTGTGTGTGTGTGTTACCTGCCATAGAGGACACGTTGATGATGGTTCCTCCTTCTTTGTCGTGCTCTCTGCTCATGTGCTCCAAACCCAGGTATGTCCCTTTAATTACAGATGTCTGAAACAACAAACACACAAACTGTTAACAAACAACACTGTTTGTGTGTGTTTCAGTTGCACACACAGTTCTGTTCAATTTTCATCCACCAACATGTTGCTAGGTTCAGCAGGAGCGCCCCCTAAAGTCAGGGAGTCTGACTACAACTGGAACAGGGAAAAGAAGGCAGTAATGAAACATCACATATGCTAACAGCTATAAAACAAAACTAACTAACCAACTAACTAAACATTATATTAGGGCATTTCAAGGATTTTAGTAAAATAAGGCAGTAATGAAACACCACATATGTTAACAGCTATAAAATCTAACTAACCAACCAACCAACAAACTAGTTAGTAAGTTAGTTGGTTAGTTAACTAACTTACTAAATGTAAATAACTAAACATTATATTAGGGAATTTCAAGGATTCTAGTAAAAGAAGGCAGTAATCAAACACCACATATGTTAACAGCTATAAACAAAACTAACCAACCAACAAACTAGTTAGTTAGTTAGTTAACTAACTAACTAAACGTAACTAAACATTATATTAGGAAATTTCAAGGATTCTAGTAAAAGAAGGCAGTAATGAAACACCACATATGTTAACAGCTATAAAACCAGCTGACCGACCACCAACCAACTAACTAAACACTATATTAGTGTAGTTCAGGGATTCTAGGAAAGAAGGCAGTGGTGATGTTGTCTGTGTACAGAGCCTTGAACAGAACAATGAAATAAATAACTGACCGATGCTAACTGTTGTTTAAATGACTAACTAACTAACTGACCGACCAACCAAACCAACTAACTAGACATAACATTAGGGTAGTTTCTAGGACAAGAAGGCAGTAATGAAACACCACAGATCCAAACAGCTAACCAACCTCATTAACTGACTGACTGACTGACTGACTAGCTTACTAACTAGCCAACTCTGTAAGTGGTTAGCCTGGGATATGAGTACAGATGTAAAGTGAACAGGAAGTCATTCATGTATTCATAGACATGTTTGTTTTTCCTGTGACGTTTACATTTTAAGACATGTATTTAAATACATGTATTCAAATGTGGACAAATGTGAAAAGAAGACACAGTGAGAGCAGAGCAGAGCTTGTGACAAACAAACACGGCGCCTCAAGGTGATAACGAGGAATTTCCTCAACACGATCAAAGCCTGAGTTAGAGAACACACACACACACACACAGAAGCCATAATAACATGTACTGTATATGTGCTGCCAACATAAAGATAAAAATATCTATCATTTATGTTTGAACAACCTGTCATTATAAGTGTTATTTAACTATTAATAACTGCTCGTTTCTGTTATTTATTTAACTGTCATCTTACCAGGTTGACTTCTATCGTCTTCTCCCAGTTCTTTTCATTGTTGATTCCAGCATTGTTGATGACGATGTCCAGGCGACCAAACTGGTCCACGGTTCTCTGGAAGGCATCTACTCACACACACACACACACACACACACACACACACACACACACACAAACTTAAAGGGATAGTTCAGGTTTTTGTGACACAGTCAGTGAAGATGAGCCATCACCAGAAATGGCATTTTTAGCTCCTTAAAGACTCACTCAATAAGATCTATGTCAGTTTAGATCTATTATTTCTACATCACATGATCACATCCTTCTGTCACTGTGAGACAAACTTTTCATCTCTGTCAAAAGCCTTTTCTTGGTCCAAGGTCATCAGACCAAGCTTTTAGCCTAGTGAACCAGAGAGGTGGAAAAAAGGTCCTGAATGAAGATGATATTATCAGATATCAGCCTGCGGGGCACACAGTAGGTCTGGACCCTAACCCTAACCCGTGTGAACCACCTGCTCTATCACTCTCCGGAGCCTTGTTGCTAGGACTTTGGAGAGCAGCTTGTAGTCTGTGCACAGCAGCGACACAGGACGCCAGCTCTTTATGTCCTGCAGGTCTCCTTTCTTTGGGAGGAGAGTGAGGACAGCCGTCCTGCAGGACACACAGTAAATCCTCCTCGATGACAGTCCAGAATGTTTTGTAAAACTCTGCAGGGAGACCATCTATACCAGCAGACTTCCTGCTCTGTAGACCCTGCAGCGCCTCCTGCAGTTCTTGGGCAGAAAGCTGTGCTTCCAGCTGCTCTTTGTCTCCTTCAGACACTTTAGGTAAGAAGCGCCACCTCTGGATCCTCTTGGAGCTCTGCTCTATAGAGTTCCTGGTAGAAGGAGGCGGCACACTGTGGAATCTCTCTGTCCTCCTGCAGGAGTCTGCGAAACCCTGCAGCTCCACCATAGACCTGCTCATGTCTCTCATTGAGAGTGAACTGTAAGCAGAGCTGTTTTATTTGGACTTTACCCACGTCCTACCACTGCTGCAACGAGCTGTACTCAGACTTGGTTCGTCTAAAATAAAACCAAAAATAACTGAATACATTTTTAAAAGTATTGTCTGACAGCAGGGTGGTGTTAAAAATGCCAGTATGCACTTTTACATTTGATATTTTTTATGAAAACCGCACAATGTACAAGAGAGTGGTCAGAGAAACCAACAGGAGAAATAAAACAACTCTTAAAAACATTAATAACAGTAAAAAGGATCCTGTCTCTGCAGTGAGCCCAGGTGTACTGACGCTGACTCACTGCTCTGTTGAGGATCATTAAAACCTGTGTTTCAGGAGAGCAGATTTACGGCCGAGTGGACTCATTTTTATAGTGGACACGAGTTTTCCGTGTCACGACAGCTCCTTCACCAGAGCCTCATTTCTTAAAAAAGGTTAGAAATAATAATTTTTTTAGCAGGAGTTACCAGAGGTAACGCCGGCACCAGTGAACCTTCGATGACCAGTTCATTGACTTAATCAGTGCTGTCTAAAAAATGACGACAGCACTGTTCATCCCACGGCTGCACCCACAGTGAGGCCACGCCTCTACTGACACGCCTGCATCCGGACATAATCTGATGGCATGTCGGCGAGTCAGCTTCTCCAACCCGGAGACTCCAGGTGCTGCCATTGACTGCAGCGCTGGTGGCAGCCACCGCCACACACAACACAGTTAAACTATAACGATAATGAAGTCAAACAGTCACTGGTCACAGAGAAAACTAAACTATTAACCGATAAAGAGTTTGAAAAGTTTGAAAAACACTCACCCTGAACACGCTCTCAGCCACACTCTCACTCCCAGCATTCACTCAGACAGACAGAGAGACAGACAGAGAGACAGACAGAGAGAGACAGAGAGACAGACAGAGGGAGAGGGAGCGAAACCTAAGGTGGTAAAACCTGCATGTGTCATCAGCTGCTGCATTCCTCACCTGGACACCCGACAATTACAAACAAACAAACACACACACACAGTATTCACTGCCATTAGCCTGCAGGGAGTTTTACTCTTTTAATGTAAGACAAGGAAACAGGGGGGAAAAAAAAGAGGGTAGAGTGGCTAAGTGGTTAAGACCGGTACCCTGTGTGCGAAAGACACCATGGTCGCAATGGTCGCAAGTTTGACTCCACCCCTGGCTGATTGTACTCAATTCCATTGTAAGTCGCTTTGGATAAAAGCGTCTGCTAAATGACATGTAATGTAATGTAATGGAAACTTTGTTTGTCACACTCTGTCACACACAGTTACACACACTGTTTTGACAGACATGTCACATGTCACAGTCTGCGCACGGTCTGCGCTCGGCCTGACTGAACCTGCAGCTCCTTCACACCCTCTGACTGTCTGTCAAGCATCTCTAATCCCGGCTAAAAATAGTCACAGTGCACCGTTTTTTTCCCTTCATTCATCAGGAGGAGGATTAACATGAGTAAAGTTCACGTCCGTGTCTCATAAGTCAAAGAAATGAAATTTTTACCTTTGAGCGCGTTTCCGTCAGAGACGTCGCACTGAATGAACGAGCAGTTTCCTTCTCCGAACTCTGCGTCCAGCTGCTTCTTACACTCCTCACCGCTGGACTGGTTCAGGTCCACCACACTCACCTGAGACCACAACATTATTATGATTTCAATTTTAAGAACATACAGTGGTGTGAAAAAGTGTTTGCTCCCTTCCTGATTTCTTATTTTTTAGCATGTTTGTCACACTTAAATGTTTCAGATCATCAAACAAATTGAAATATTAGACAACACAAGTAAACACAATGCGTTTTTTAAATGAAGGTTTTTATTATTAAGGGAGGGAAATCAAATCTAAACCTACATGGCCCTGTGTGAAAAAGTGTTTGCCCTCTAAACCTAATAACTGGTTGGGCCGCCGTTTGCAGCAACAACTGCAATAAAGCATTTGCGATAACTTGCAATGAGTCTTTTACAAAGCTGTGGAGGAATTTTAGCCCACTCATCTTTACAGAATCGTTGTAATTTAGCCACATTAGAGGGTTTTCGGGCATGAACCGCCTTTTTAAGGTCATGCCACAGCATCTCAATAGGATTCAGGCCAGGACTTTGACTAGGCCACTCCAAAGTCTTCATTTTGTTTTAGCCATTCAGAAGTGGACTTGCTGGTGTGCTTCAGATCATTGTCCTGCTGCAGAACCCAAGTTCACTTCAGCCTGAGGTCACAAACAGATGGCTGCACATTCTCCTTCAGGATTTTTTGGTAGACAGCAGAATTCATAGTTCCATTTATCACAGCAAGTCTTCCAGGTCCTGAAGCAGCAAAACAACCACACACCATCACACTACCACCACCATATTTGTATTACTTCGGTAACACATATACCACCACCATATTTGACTGTTGGTATGATGTTCTTGTTCTGAAATGTGGTGTTACTTTTATGCCAGATGTAATGGGACACACACCTTCCAAAAAGCTTAACTTTTGTCTCGTTAGTCCACAGAGTATTTTCCCAAAAGTCTTAGGGATCATCAAGATGCAAAACTGAGACAAGCCTTAATGTTCTTTTTGGTCTTGGAACTCTGCCATGCAGGCCATTTCTGCCCAGTCTCTTTCTTATGGTGGAATCATGAACACTGAGTGAGGCCTGCAGTTTTTTAGATGTTGTTCTGGGTTCTTTTGTGACCTCTTAGATGAGTCGTCGGCTGGCCACTCATGGGAAGGTTACCCACTGTTCCATGTTTTCTCCATTTGTGAATAATGTCCCTCACCGTGGTTCTCTGGAGTCCCAAAGCTTTGTAAAGGTCTTTGTAACCTTTTCCAGACCGATAGATGTCAATTACTGTGTTTCTCGTTTGCTCCTGAATTGCTTTAGATCGTGGCATGATTTCCCCCTTTTTTTTGGATCTTTTGGCCGACTTCACTTTGTCTGACAGGTTCTATTTAAGTCGTCTCTTGATTCAATAGGTCTGGCAGTAATCAGGCCTGGGTGTGGCAAGTAAAATTTTCCAAAAAATTTGACTAATAACAGTGATCTGATGATTTAACAAGGGGGGCAATTACTTTTTCACATGGGGCCATGAAGGTTTGTATAGTTTTTCCCCCATAATAAATAAAATCATAACTTAAAAACTGCATTTTTTGTTAACTTGGGTTATCTTTGTCTAATATTTAAATGTTTTTGATAATCTGAAATTGTGACAAACATGCAAAGAAAATAAGAAATTTGGACACACCATTGTATGCTCATAGTTATGTTAGAAAATGAATGGATTAATAACACACACTTTAACACAGTCTCACTGTCTTCTCTTATTATTCATTTATTTTTTTATCTTACCATAAGACCTTTATGCTTTTTATGCTTTTATTTTGTATGGTCCTTTTATCTTTTGTGTTTTGAACAGATTTGAACTTTTTTTGTGAAAAAAAACACAACTTTCTATCTGCGTCCACACTATGTTTTTATCATAAAACAGTTTTCTATCTGCGTCCACACTATGTTTTTATCTAAAAATGCAGTTTTCTAACTGTGGCCACACTATGTTTTTTTTTTTATCAGAAAACGCAGTTTTCTACCTACTTCCACGCTAGGTCTTTACTGTATCTAAAAACACAATTTTCTACCAGTGTCCACACTATGTTTTTATCTACAAACACAGTTTTCTATCTGCATCCACACTATGTTTTTATCTAAAAAGGGAATTTTCTATCTGTAGCCACACAGAAAACAGATTTCTATCTGCGTTCACACACTGTTTTTTTTTTTATCTAAAAGCACAGTTTTCTATCTGCATCTACACTATGTTTTTATCTAAAGACACAATTTTCTGTGTCCACACTATGTTTCTATCTAAAACACAGTTTTCTGTGTACAGACTGTTTTTTTTATCAGAAAACTGTTACTAGCTGTGTCCACACTACGTTTTTATCTAAATGATGTAATGAAAAACTCAGACACTTTACACAACAGACAGACAGACTCACACAGACACACAGAGGCAGGTCACATATTAAAGTGCTGCTGTCACGTTCAATAATGAGTGAGTGAAAACACTTCAGACATTTAACAAGAAGACATGTCATGAAGAAGAGTGGAGCAATTTCATATTCTGGTTCTGTGGTACAGAGGTACTGACCTTGGCTAAGCTCTTCAGAAGGGACTGAACCACGGCTCGGCCAATGCCCTGGGCCCCCCCGGTCACCAGAGCCACCTTCCCATTCACAGACATTCTTCCTCCTCTGTCAGACTTGTCCTGCTTAGTCTCTGTCAGACTTGTCCACCTCTGTCAGACTTGTCCTCCTCTGTCAGACTTGTCCTCCTCTGTCAGACTTGTCCTCAGTCTCTGTCAGACTTGTCCTCCTCACAAACACAGACTTTCTCACACTTCACTATTTTTACTCTTTTAGCTGAGGCTCTCTCTCTCTCTCTCTGTCGCTCTCTCTGCCCTCCGCCCTCTCTCACTCTCTCACACACACACACACACACACACACATGCAGTGTTTTTATAGACTGATAAGCTCAGAGAGGTAGAGAGACACAGTGAGAGCGAGAGAGGCAGTCAGAGGTTAAATAAACTGTGTTGATAATAATTACAGGTTTTACTCACTTTGTTGTACCTGCCCTTGTTCCTGACTCCACCTTCTTTTCTTGTGTTTCCTCTGAGCTCTTTCTTCACTGTCACAGTGTCACCCTGTCACTCTGTGAACCTGTGTGACACCAGAGAGACAACAACAAGACACAGGCCAGAAGCTGCCAATCTCACATTCCACATTGATGTTAGTTTACACACACACACACACACACACACACACACACACAGGTGTCAGGTCTCTGCATGTTGATTTTTCACATTGCATTGAAATGAATGAATGAATCAACAGCTGTGTCCAAATACTGAAGGTCTTTTGTTTCAGGTTGAATCAACAATGCTATGTTTTCTTTGTTTCTTTCTATCTGCGTCCACATTATGTTTTTTTTAATCTAAAACACAGTTTTCTACCTGCGTCCACATTGTTTTTATCCAAAAACACTGTTTCCATCCAAAAACACTGTTTCCTACCTGCGTCCACACTGTTTTTATCGAAAAAAAACTGTTTTCTATTTGTGTCCACACTGTTTTTTTTATCAGAAAACTGTTTTCTATCTGCGGCCACACTATGTTTTTTATCTAAAATGCAGTTTTCTATCTCCGTCCACATTTGAAGATACCATTTTTCTTCCATTCCAAACTGGTTTTTACAGGTGCTTCAGTATGAGCATTGATTTATTAAAGTGCATTTACATTAGCTTCACTTTGCTTCTGTCAGTTTAGCTAGCAGCTAGTTGTTAGCATGTCACCATCCAGTCTTTAGTTTCAGTTGAGTTTGTGTGCCTGAGCTCGACTGTGACGTGAGACCATGAACCATGTGTGAACACATGATCGACTTGTGGTCGACACAAAAAGGAAGTGAATGTTACAGCATTTTTTTCAAACTTCTCCATTTTACAAGGATCTAAAATTTACCCTAACGTGGACGGATGACTTGTCACCAACAAACTCTAAAAAAACTGGATAATATCACATATAATCTTTACTTTATTATATAACAATATAATGTAGTAAATTTAGTTTTTTAAAGGTCCTGGGTGTAGGAATTAGTGACCTCCAGTGGTGATCTTGCAGACTGTAATAAACACACAACTTCACTCACTCATTCCTCATTTTCCAAAGAATCTAAGAAAACTATGGTAGCCGTCAGAGACCAGAAAGCATTTAAATGCTATGTCATAACTCTCTCATATTATTCTGTTTTTATTCAATATGTTTTGGGTTTAAGTGGGCGGAACCTTTCACAATTATTTGAAGCTTTAAAATGCAAAACTCACACGCTATTTTTTTCTGCAGCCACACTATCAGAAAACAGTTTTCTATCTGTGTCCACACTGTTTTTTTTTTTTATCAGAAAACAGTTTTCTATCTGCTAACTGTTGCTAGCTAACTGTTGGGGTACCTTACTACTTTTACCTTTTAAGACTAATTGTTCTACTTGTCAATGTTGTCTTATTTAGCGTTCACTATGTTTTTGTTTTTAACAGATAACAGTTTTCTATCTGTGTCGACACTATGGTGGCTCTGCTCTGGCTGGTTTGTCCATTCAGGCTGCTGTAGAAACATGTCCCACCACAAGATGGCAGCCTCCGTAAAACAAGACCCATCATTGCCTGATTTGTTCTGCATGTGTGCAAAATGTGACGACTTCCTGTTACTGTGTGATTTGTTTTCTAGAGTTAACTAGAAGAATGAAAAATATCATAAAAATGTATTTGTAAGTTATTTGTTAAAGTTTTTATATAAGAAGTAAAAAGCTGAAGGCAGTGGCTCTTATTTTGAAAACCAGGTTGAAAGGAAGTGGTGCTATGTAGGATATTTTGTATGAAGAAAAACATTTTTTTTCATTATTTAATAAATAACCTAATGAAAATAACATAAAAATGTGTATTTGTCTGATCCGAATAACAAATAAAGTCAAAGTCTATTTTGATACCAAAACAAAATGTTATTCTTCTAAAAATAGCTCATAAAACAAAATGGAAAATGCTAATCTCTAATTATTTTATAAAAAAATAACTAGTAAGAATGTCATATAACATAATATTTAAAATCCCTGCTTAGACAGGAAATCGTCAGAATAAGGTGACAAAAACCCACATGATTTCTACTTCAAAATGAATGTTCATGTTCATGTTACAGAGCGCAGCTTTAAAAAGCTTCACTAATGTCTCCTCCTCCCTTCCTTCCCCTTACCTCCTTATCTTACTTCCTTCTTAGATTCAAGGAGAATCTGCTGACGCTCAGAGTCAGAGCTGTCGACCCACAACAACAACACAGCACCACAGCACAACACAACACAGCACAGCACAGCACAACAACAATACAACACCACAGGACAACACAACAGCACATCACAGCACAACAACAACACAACACCACAGGACAACACAACAGCACAACAACACAGCACAACACAACACAACAGAATCAGAGTCGACTCTGAAACTCAAACACAAAACATTCTGTAAATAAACAAGATCAGAGTTTGTCCTAAACACAGTCGTGTGTGTGAGTGAGTGAGTGAGTGTCTGTGTCTTTGTGTGTCTGTGACACACAAGATGTCCGCCACATTTGTTTTGGCAGACATTTTGTAAAGTTGCACCTCGTATTTTTTGTTTTTAAGCTGTTATATAATAAGATCATTGTGTGGTTGTGTGAGGTACTGGAACAAAGTCAACACAGAGTGAGCGCCCCTGCTGCTGAGAACCAGCCTGACACAAGAAAACCCACAGGAAACTGAGGTTTGTAAACCCCTCACTCTCACACACCAAACCTCATAGAGAAAATCAGTGATTTTAGCTGCAGGGACACAGGAGCTGCTGGTCTACTTCTGCCTTGTGTGGTCACGTAGTGTCACTGAGGGAAATCTGAACAAGTTTTGAAGTTTTTAAAATGCCGAAGTGACATAAGAAATTTGAACTTAGTGATGAAGGCAGCAGTGGATCAAAAACTCCTGTGTGTGTGATGTTAAAATCGCTGATTTTCTCTATGGACTTTGGTGTGGGAGAGTGAGTGGATTACAAACTTCAATTCCCTGTTGGAAAAGTCTGTCTCACAGTGAGAGAAAAACGTGAACATGCTCTGAAGACGTCGTAAACTTAAACTGAGCGTGAGTCAGTGCTGAACTTTTCCTCTAAGAAAGAACATGTGGAGTTTTTATGAACAGACATCGTGTGTTTGTTGAGGTTCAGACTTTTTTTTCCTTTTCCATCTCTTATAAAAAACATGTGTTCATGTGTTTTGCTGTGGCAGTGATGTCATCCAGCACTTTACACACACACCAGTTCCGTTCCTTGTTGTGAACGCAGCCTCTGCTCTACGCTGCGGTCAGGATACTTTTTTCTTATAAATGGACATGAAACAGCTGACAAACATGGTTTCGAGCCGCTCCCTTCACAGAGTCAGTGAATGAAGAGACAGACATGAAAGAAAAAAAAACAGTCTCTGTGGCTTTAAGGCTTAGAAACCAGCAGCTCACAGAGAAAATCAGTTTATTTTAGCTGTGGGGACACAGGAGCTGCTGGTCCTCTGCTGCCTCGTGTGGTCACTTTGTGTCACTGAGGTGAACACTAATGCAGAATTTCAGATGCCAAATTAATAAAATAAGACATTTGAACTTAGTGATGGAGGCAGCAGTGGATCAACAACTCCTGTGTGTGTGATGTTAAAATCACTGATTTTCTCAATTGACTTTGGTATGGGAGAGTGAGTGGAAAAACAGTGTAAAATTAAGTGATAGAGAGAATGGACAACACTATATATTTTTATTTTTATTTTTTTATTTCAACAAATCTTAAACAAAAATAGTGAGCGTCGTCGCTTGGTTGATATTTTTAGACCCATACATGAAAAACTCCCTGCTCTTGTGCTGCGAAAGACGTGCAACACTTAACTGCAGCAGAGATAGTGAGTCCTGTGTTTAAAAACAATAAAAACTATACGTTTATCTCAATGTGACAAAAAGAAAACCTGAGATATAGATTTTATCAACCCTCCATCTGACCTCACCATTTTGTTGTGCAATACCAGTGGTTGTATAATGACAATAAAGATCCTTTCCTTCCTTTCTTTTCCTTTCCTTATGATTCACAGTGAACTGAAATGTGTTCCATTCACTAAGTCACCTCACAGTTCCAGACATAAACTGCAATATCAGTCAATAACAATAAGGTTTTATGTCGACAGGTAAACGTGGAACATTTCTCTGTGTGCGACTCATTAACCGTGAAACAAACGTGACACAAGAGAAATGAAAAGTGAAAGTCAGCGTCAGTGTTTGTATGAGTGGCAGAACGTCACGGAATCCTGCGTCAGATTTTTTCACGATATTCATTTTCCATGTGCTGCAAACACTGGTGTGAGAGGATGGGGGGACACTTTTCACTGCTGCAACTCTCACACTCAGAACCACTAACTGTGGTAAAAGTGGTAAAATTATAAAAAAATTTTTTTTATCTTAATCCGTGATTACAGATTAACTTTCAGATAAAACTATGTTGTGTGTGTTGAATTAAATTTGTGTGAAATTCTAACAATATAAAACTTTAAATTCAGCTTCATTTAAGTAAAGAAAGACTCAGTTAAAAGTGAACATTTACTACATGACAGAATTGATTTGAACTTTCTTGCATTTTGATCACTTTTTACTGTTTTAGTTTTTTTTGCCTTAAAACAAGAAAAAAATCCCATTAGATTATTTAATTAAAATCAGGAAATTTAAATACATTTTAAATAATTTGGTTTATTTCTAACAGAGCTGTTTTAATTTAAGTCAAGAAAAACTCATTTATGTCAACATTTCTGACCTGACAGAATTGATTTGCCTTTTCTTGCCTTTTTTCCCATGTTTTTTTTTGCGAAAAAAAAAACTTCCCTAAATTTTGCCTTAAAATGAGGGGAAAAAAACCTGGCCAAAATTTAAGGAAGTTTTACTTAAAACTAAAAAAATAAATGGAAGACGTTTACAACGCTAACACAAGAAATCTGTTTGTCTAAAAAATGTTCCCATTATAGGACTGCCATTATTCTATGCAGGTTAGATTTAGTGTTTTCTATCTGTGTCCACACTGTTTTTATCATAAAACAGTTTTCCATCTGCATCCACACTGTTTTTTTTTTTTAAATCAGAAAACAGTTTTCGATCAGCGTTCACGCCATGTTTTTATCTAAACACAGTTTTCTATCTGTGTCCACACTTTTTTTTTTATCAGAAAAGAGTTTTCTATCGGCGTCCACACAACGTTTTTTTTAATCAGAAAACAGTTTTCCATCTGCATCCACACTGTTTTTTTTTTTTTATCTAAAAACAGTTTTCTGTGTCCACACTATGTTTTTATCAAAAAACTATTTTCTATCTGCGTCCATACTTTTTTTTTTTTTTTTTTTAAATCAGAAAACAGTATTCTATCTGCATCCACACTACATTTTTATTGTTTGGTGGAAGAACGAGAAGAGGAAACGTGAGAGATGAAGTTCACACTCTCTCGCTCTCTCTCTCTCTCACACACTCACACTTGCTGAGAACTCACAAAGTGAAAACACGTGTTTTTTCAGGATTTACACATAATTTTTTTCCACTGCGTCCACGTTAACTATGTTGTGTCTTTTTCCTTTCAGTTTTTACAACATTTACATTGTTAAAAAATAAAACCAAACTCCAATTGGCTCACACAGCTCTCTGCTGCCTCCTATAGGTTTGTCATAGTTATGACATGACTGTGGCTCCGGTGTTTACGTACATGGCTACACATGTTAGCATCCTCAAAGTGATGCAACCAGTAGCTACACATGTTAGCATCTTCAAAGTGATGCTAAAAGTAGCTACACATGTTCGGTCCTCAAAGTCATGCTAAGAAAGTGATGCTTACAGTCATTATGTTAGCTAGTTTCTTCAAAACGGATGCCAACAGTAGCTACACATGTTAGCATCCTCAAAGTGATGCTAGAAATAGCTACACATGTTAGCATCCTCATAGTGATGCTAACAGTAGCTACAAACGTTAGCTTCCTCAAAGTGATGCAAACAGAAGCTACATAAGATAGTGTATTCAAAGTGATGCTAACAGTAGCTACACATATTAGCATACTCAAAGTGATGCTAATAGTAGCTACACATGTTAGCTTCCTCAAAGTGTCTACACACGTTAGCTTCCTCAAAGTAATGCTAAGAAAGTGATGCAAACGTAAGTTTTCTAAGCTAATTCCTTGAAAGGGATGCTAACAGTAGCTACACACGTTAGTGTCCTCAAAGTGATTTTAAGAAAGTGATGCAAACAGAAGTTACTTAAGCTACTATATTCACAGTGATAACAGTAGCTACACACATTGGCGTCCTCCAAATGATGCTAAGAGTAGCTACACACGTTAGCATACTCAAAGTGATGCTAACAGTAGTTACAGGTGCTAGCACTTTAAAAGTGAAGCTAAGAGAAGTGACACACTTCACCATAAAGAGTATTAGCTTTTTCAAAATGATGCTAAAAGTAGCTACATGTGCTAGCATATTTAAAGTGATGCTTAAAGTAGTTAGCCAATTGCTTGTTGCCATCTGCAATCCCTGGGCAGTGATGCTAACAGAAGCTACACATTTCACCATGAGTGCCAGTTTCTTTAATGTGACGCTAAGTGACACATTTAACCATAACGAGTATTAGCTTGTTCAAAGTGTTAGCATATTTAAAGTGATGCAACAGTAGCTACACAGCACCTTAAACACACTTCGTCATAATGCATGTTAGCTTCTTCCATGCGATGCTAACAGTAAAACAGTAGTTCCACTTGTAACCCTGGATGCTGGAGTTCCATTAGCAGCAGCAGAAAACTTAGCTTGCGTTTAAAAAACAAACACAGACTTATCTGGACTTGTTGAAAGAGTGATTGATTTCTGAGAGGAAACACGGGTGTAAATATGTGTCGTGATGACGGCTTTAAGGAAAAGGCTTCACTTAAAATCACTAAGTGAACTTCCTTCCAGGAAACAGTGAGTTTGTAAAACACAGATTGTCTTGAAATAGGCCTTTAAACGCTCTGAAACAGCACTGGAATCATGTGGACCTGTCAAAACACGCTCCACCTCTGTTATTGTGCTTCACAATCAGCAGCTAACGACCAAGGAAACTGTTCACGAGTGAGTTTTTCATCAGTGACACAGCAGGAGCTCAGCACGTCTGTATTATTCTGTACCATAGAAAAAAACATTTGACATATTTCAATGAGATTTTCCTTCCACTGATTTCCCGAGAGTATGTGAAACAACTTGTCCAGGTCCCGACCTGTGACCCTCCATATCACCGCCATCACCAGGACACATGGTAAACACATTTAACTGCATCCAAGAACATTGAGAGTTAAAAAGAAACACAAACGATGCTGAAATTATAATAGTTATAACAATGTGAACAGCTTCTTAAAGATATCGTAGACTTAAACTGAAGTCTGTAAACCACTCACTCTCCCACACCAAAGTCCACAGAGAAAATCAGTGAATTTAGCTGCAGGGACACAGAAGGTGCTGGTCCTCTGCTGCCTTGTGTGGTCACTTTGTGTCGACAGTTATAAAACGACAGAGAAATTAACAGTAAAAGTAGCAGCCATCTTAGGATCGCCCCCGACCTCGGAAAATTCTGAGGTTCCGACTACAAACGGAATGCACCATTACCGTGAGAGTGTGGGTGAATGAATACAAATATATTTAACCCAGAGAATGGCAGCTTTAACCTCCAACTGTCTCTAAAACAGAAACACACTGGTTCTATTCAGAGTCACATTTCCACGCATCAGTCGCTCCGGGCCGTCGCTTTTGTTCCGACGTCTCTCACCAAACTCGTGACAGTTTTTTCTGTCGCATCCAAAGATCACGGCTGATGTAAGCACTACGTCAATTGCAGCTCACATTGCGACTGTGATGAATAACAAGAATGTGCTGTATCGTCCCCGGTTGGTTTTGTTTCGCTAAATCAGTTAATGTGTCCAACATTTTTAAACAGGAGGATCGACTGAGCTGTTCCAACACAACACAACACACCTGCCAGAAACACAAGAAAACATCAATATTTCATCTAAAGCTTTAAATAAAACAAACCTAAAAATGTTAATGTTATTTATGAATTACCCTTTTTACCAGTCAAACATAATAACCACTAAAACATGTAAATAACTACAATTTCACATCTTGATCAAGAAATAATAATGTGCTTTACTGTTTTAAAAATAATAACGGTAATTATTATATTTAAGCGTCATAAATGTCATTTTAGTTCATTTAACCACAAGAGAGACATAAACAACAAACTTGTATCTGGAACAAGATTAACAGGCTAGAGGAATAATGACTTCACATGAGTCTGAATTTAAGAATCTAAACCTAATCATTGTAAAAACAGCCGTGTTAGAAATAATTTTCTGGTTATATAATGATCTGCCAATGGGGAATTTTGGCCTGTTTTTCCTCATTTTGAAGGCACATTACAGGAAAAACTAGAACACAATGTAAGAAACAAGATTTACAGGTTAGTTTTAAACATTATTCATCTCCTGAAGAGGAATGTTAACCTAATAGAAGTCGAGTTTATACCTTACACTACAAAAACAGCCCAGTTTGAAATAAGACAAATAATCTTCAATGGATGCAAATTTGATTCTATTTTTTAAAAAATAAAAATTTTAAGTAATTGAAATGTTTACTTAAAGTCATTCTTTAAGTATTTAGACCTAATTAATATAATAATACATTTTGACATTTACTCCCACACTGAATTTTAACTTCTGTATTTAACACAAAGCCCTTTTCTTAGTTTATCATGATTTAAAGATTAAAGTAAACGCTGAAAAATTTCCCATAAACCATGAAGCTAATTTTACCTATTTATAATAAACCGTTTTACAGTGTAAACGCTGATGTTTGCTGTTGTTCATATTTTACATATGTGTCCTTTAAAGTGTCCTGGTCTAAAGTAAAGTGTGTGTGCCACACATACACACCCACACATACAACTCACTCACTCACATCGTGGTCTGGTTGTCAGTAGAAAGTGTGTGTGTGCACATAATGAGTGTGTGTGTGCACATACAGTACAGTTTTAAAACTACAGTTTATGAACGTCTTCATGTCTGAGGATTTTATAAAGAACCCAGTAGAAAATGTTGAAGAAGAGAAAAGCGAGAGGGAAACCGGCGCGCGACACCGTGTCGATCTTTTTGGCTCGATCGATGAACAACTTTCTCATCTCGTCTATGCTTTTACCGCCTCCACCTGCCACTGATGCTGCTGATGCTGTCGCTGCTCCAGGTGCATTGTGGGTAGCTTTAGCTGCGGCTCCTCCGCTGTTGAGTACAGAAACGGCGTTGTTGGTGCCGGACTTGGAATCCTTGCTGTTGCAGGGAGTGGAGGTCACGGCCGCTTTGGAGGTCAGCCGGCTCTCGTGGACTTCCCCTTCCTGTTGGAGAAACAGAGGGGGGCGGAGTCACGGATCAGATTAGATAGAGTGCATTTATTCTTCTTCCTTCTTCACTCACTGTTTGTGTCTCTCATCAGGCCATTGAGTAAGGGCACACAATTAAAGTTTGAACTGAAAGTCTTTTGTTCTAAAGTTAAATCACTCATGTTTCTCATTTAGAAATGCATTTAATATGTTTTATACACTTTAAATTTAGGCATAATATTTATCTCAGTTTTCCTGACTGATTGTCCTAAAGCAGTGCTTCTCAGTCCTGGTCCTGGGACCCACAGTCCCTGCTCCAACATATCTGCTTCAAATAAATGGGTCATTACCAGACTTCTGCTGATGAGGCCCCCCCCAACATACATTACAAACATGCCACACAATAACTGGACCATGCAAATGACAAATTAAAATAAAATAAAACACACACACGCACAGAGTGACAGGTCAAAGGTCACAGATGTAAGTGTGAAGTGTTTTACAGTGTGGCTGCTGCTCATTGATCCCAACAGCGGAGGTTTGAGGCCGTTGTCAGTGTGAACATGACGGAGTGAATCAGCCAGGATCAACTGCACCCCCACTGACACACACACCATCCAGAAACACAAATAACATCCAGAAACAAGAGTCCAGCTCCAGTTCAACCCTCTGGATCCTGGTCTTAGTGATTCTGGACCCTGGTCTTTGTGATTCTGGACCCTGGTCTCTGGTCTTTGTGATTCTGGACCCTGGTCTTTGTGATTCAGGAGTCTTTGTGATTCTGGATCCTGGTCTGAGTGATTCTGGGCCCTGGTCTTTGTGATTCTGGATCCTGGTCTTTGTGATTCTGGATCCTGGTCTTGTTGACTGAATGTTGGACGTTGTGGATCATGCAGTCAGAGACACAAACATGCTGAGTCACTCTCTGCTGCTCTGATGAGCAACTGCAGTAGGCCACCACAAGGTGGCAGCATAGAGCCACACACACACACAGTGTGGATTTTGACCTGTCTCTGTACCTTGTTGTTGCTGCTGCTCTTGTTCCTGTGATGTCGTCTGAATCTCAGCAGCTCTTTGTGCTGCCTCGACACAAAGTTGACGGCGGCGTATTCCAGCAGAGCGGAGAAGACGAAGAGCAGACACACAGCCATCCATATGTCTATGGCCTTCACATAAGAGACCTGCACACACACGTTTCCATGACATTACATTGACTTACATTTATTTTAACCATAACTAATCCTGACTTCTGACCTCAGCCTTCATTTAAAACATGTCCTCACCTTAAAATGTAGTCATTCATGTCATAATAATGTGATTTATGTCCCCACAACATAAGGAATACCAGGCACAAACACAAATTTAATAAAATCCAAGTCGATATCTTTAAGAACATGTTCACGTCTTTATCTCACTGTGAGACAGACTGACAGAAAGTTTGGAAACCACACACACACACACGGTGTCAGAAGGATGTAACCTCATTCCTCTGTGATATAATTACTTATTCAGACATGTGAAACATTGTGGAGTGCAAAGCTCTGTTTAGCACTGGAAACATAAGAAACCTCCTAACTGCACAAACACACATACATGTGTACAGTATATGTGACACACACACACCACACACACACACAGAGACAGAGACAGAGAACATGCAAACTCAACACAGAAAAGACCTTGGTCAAACCAGTGACCTGTGAGGCAACAGTGCTTGCCACAACACCGCTGTTGTACATACAGTAGAATAAGGGAGGTACAATTTTTTGTTGTTGACGTTCAACAAAACGATACAACACAACAAAAAGTACTCACACAGACACCTGAAGTACTCACACAGACACCTGAAGTACTAAACAAACTAAAGTTCTGAACAAAAACAGAAACCTTTGGCAGTGAAGTCCTGGAGCCGGAGCTCTGCGTTGTCATGGTGAGGACAGTGGTGATGCCCAGAGCCACTCTGGCCGGAGCAGCGTCCATGTTGATCCAGAACGAGACCCAGGACAGGATGACAATGAGCAGGGATGGGATGTACATCTGGATCAGGTAGTAGCCCATCTGACGCTCCAGGTGGAACCGGACCTCGATACAGGTGAACTTACCTGCAGAAAAAACGACATTCACTTATTCATAACCACATCATCTTCATTGACCTTTTGTTTTTGTCATTTGTTACCTGGGTTGTGTAGTGTTACCTTTAATGTAGTGTGTTACCTGTGTTGTTACCCGTGTTGAAGTGTGTTACCTGTGTTACCTGTGTTGTAGTGTGTTACCCGTGTTGTAGTGTGTTACCTTTGTTGTAGTGGGTTACCCGTGTTGTAGTGGGTTACCCGTGTTGTAGTGTGTTACCCGTGTTGTAGTGTGTTACCCGTGTTGTAGTGTGTTACCCTTGTTGTATTGGGTTACCTGTGTTGTGGTGGGTTACCTGTGTTGTAGTGTGTTACCCGTGTTGTATTGTGTTACCCGTGTTGTATTGTGTTACCCGTGTTGTAGTGTGTTACCTGTGTTGTAGTGTGTTACCTGTGTTGTAGTGTGTTACCCGTGTTGTATTGGGTTACCTGTGTTGTAGTGGGTTACCTGTGTTGTAGTGGGTTACCCGTGTTGTAGTGTGTTACCCGTGTTGTAGTGTGTTACCCGTGTTGTATTGTGTTAGCTGTGTTGTATTGTGTTACCTGTGTTGTAGTGTGTTACCTGTATTGTAGTGTGTTACCCGTGTTGTAGTGCGTTACCCGTGTTGTATTGCGTTAGCTGTGTTGTATTGTGTTACCTGTGTTGTAGTGTGTTACATGTGTTGTAGTGTGTTACCCGTGTTGTAGTGTGTTACCCGTGTTGTAGTGCTTGGTGCAGTATCTCAGGTCTGACTCGTCTTTGAGGATGAACTGTGGGAGCGTGAGGCCTTCGGCCACTTGGACCGGTCCGTTCTCCTGCCACTCAAAGATCAGGTCGTTCATGGTGTAACCAACTGAAAAAACAACATTAAACTATTACAATATTAATATATATATAAGTCTATATAACCAACGCAGTGATGTAGAAACCACTGGCATTACATTTGATCATGAGCACAGTCTTTTAGGAATCAGAGGTAATTTATTTATTTTTCCTCCTGTAATGAGATTTAAGGCTCAGTGACTCAACAGTTTTGTGTTTGAGATTATTTTTTGGGAATTACAAAATTCCAAATTATTAGGGTTGGGAGTATTCCAGTCGTTGACTGATAAAGCCTCTGATTTAAAGAGTCTATATGAACGATCTAACATCGAAATGAGTGGGTGAAGATGAATTCATATTTATGTCTCGCCTTATCTGCTGCGTGCCTTGACATACATATATACACACACACACACACACATATATATAAATGTATAAATAAATGTGTGAGTGTGTGTGAACGTGTGTGTGTGTACTCACAGCTCTCCAGCTGCATGATACAGGTCTGAACATCCATGGGGAAGTTTTTTAGATCCATGGGACACGACAGAGTTAATGTGAGTCTGAAAGTGAAGAAAGAGTGAGTCAGCAGTTATTCATTAACATTTATTCTTTACGGTCTTTGCTGCTGTAAAAATTTGCACACAGAGACAAATCAAGAACCATCTTATTTTATCTTAATTTTTTTATTCTGCAAAATGTTTTAATAAAAATTTCATGTAAAAAGTTTCACTATTGATAAAAAGTTTGTCAAATTTTTATTTCTTGCCCTCATGAACTCCCAATAATCAAATTAAATTTGATAACCCTAACCCACCCACCACTACATTAAAATGAAGAGTATAGTTAGTCCAGCACGGACCTGATGGAGTATAAAACATTCCCGTTCTTGAAAATCCTCAGCAGTTTGTTGTCTGTGGTGACCTCGTGAAAATGAGCTCCCTTCTCGTTGGCAAAGAACAGGTCTGGTTTCCATATGGAGTCCAACATGGACGGGTCCAGGTCCAGAGAGTCGTCTGGGTACTCGGCGTAGGCGAGTCTGGGGTCGTTCCACTGCTGACGGAGGAAGATGTTGACGCGGTAATCCTGTCCAAACACCAACACATGGTCAAACATGGCTTCATTATCCTGACTCACATTAAAATGCTTTCATATCATTTTTTACATGTCTGTCTGTGTGTGTGTGTCTGCGTCACCGCTCACACACAGGTCAGACAGAACCAGGAGAGAGAAGAAAAACAGATTTTAGCCACTTTTCAAAAGACTCATTTCATGAAGTCTATGTCACATGATCACGTCTTTATCTCACTGTGAGACTTTTCCAACAGGAAACTGAAGTTTGTAAACCACTGACTCACACACCAAACCTCAGAGAAAAGCAGTGATTCTAGCTACTACTCCTCTGCTGTCTTGTGTGGTCACTTTGTGTCACTGAGGTCAATCGGAACAAAGGATTTAAAAAGCTGAAGTGACAAAATAAGACATGTGAACTTAGTGATGGAGGCAGCAGTGGATCAACAACTCCTGTTGTGTGTGATGTTAAAATCACTGATTCTCTCTATGGGGAATGCACGCATCCGCACACAAAGGCCATATGTCATACTAGGATTAAAACCCATCTCTCTTCTAACCATCTGTCTTTTTTCATCTACACTCATCTGTTCCTCCAGCAAACAACAAATCAGTGACATAACAGTCTGTATGTGAGAGAGGACAAGTGTCAATCATCACTCACCTTAACCATAACCAGTTACTGACTAACCTTAACCTAACTACAATTCAAATCTTAGTCCTAAACTTAACCAGTTCCTCAGAAATGAGGTTCTGCCTCATTTGGACCAGGTTTTGGTCTCAATGAGGACTACTGGTCCAGACAAGAGAAAATCAGTTAATAAAATCCAAGTCGATATCTTTAAGAACATGTTCACGTCTTTATCTCATTGTGAGACAGACTTTTCAAACAGGAAAGTTTGACAAACACACACGATCCACTGCTGCCTCCATCACTAAGTTCCGATGTCCTTTTTGTCTTTTCAGCATTTAAAGTCCTTCATTCAGATTGACCTCAGTGACAAAGCGACCACACGAGGCAGCAGAGGACCAGCAGCTCCTGGGTCCCCACCAGCTAAAATCACTGATTTTCTCTATGGGCTTTAGTGTGGGAGAGTGAGTGGATAAAGATGTGAACATGTTCTTCAGACATCATAGACTTGAACTGAGTGGCTTTTGTGAGTCTTCAGTGAAGAAGAAAAATACTAAAGAATGATAGAAGATAAAAAAAGTGAAGTTAAAAACATTCACACAAAGACATGAAATATTCCTGTGACTGAATATTAAAGGTCATACTTTAATCACACACAGTGTTACAGAGAAGCTCTTAGAAAAAGAATCTCATAGCTGTGCTCTGCTAATGATGCAACACAACATATGGCACATTTCCACCGGCTCTACTCGCCACGGCACGGTTTAAGTAGCGTTTCCACTAGCATAGTAACTGGTACCAGGTACTTATTTTTAGTACCTGCTCCAGCGAGGTTCCAAGCGTGCTAGTAGTCGGTACTATGCGATGATTGTTCAGACTGCCGGCCGCTGACTGGCCAGAGTCCCTTCACAGGAAGAGACGTGCCACACAGAAATCAAGCTGAACAGCAGATCACTTAAAACTACTTAACAATCCTAACAACATGGGTTAATCACAAACAACTACCAGGGAAACCTCTATATTTAACAGGAGTCTTCTAAAGTGGAGTGGTGCATTTAGGGACAGCGCCGCTGATCGCGAGCGGCATCACAGACCGCTGCCACTGTAGTCTGTGGAGTAGGAGGCTGTACGTGTGTCTCGCGTATAAAACAAAGTCACTGCAGTTTCACTCAGCCATGCAATGGTGACTTCGCCCACGTTAAGTAGGTCCTTTTTTTGTAGTGGAAATGCAACCTAATCATGCCGTGGTGAGTAGAACCGGTGGAAATGCGCCAATAGAGTCATAAAGCTCTGAAGCTTTCAAACTGTCTGTGTTAGTGTCAAATTTATTATTTATATAAATCTAGATTTATAAATTAAGACATTTAAGACTTTTTAATGCCACCTTGAATGAAATGCAAGCCCAAAACACTTTAAATGTAGGCGATAGTTGGGATCCCACTGTATTACAACCCAAGCATAGCATGTGTGTCATTCAATGAGAGTCATTCAAGTTTACTTTTTGTCTGTTTATTGAACATAAAGTGATACTCAGTGCTCTCTGGTTCAATAGCTGAATTGAACAAGTGCAGTTTAACTGCATCTTCCCGACCAAGTATACAGAACAATATACAAAAAAAAAAAAAATAGTACATTTAGTCAAACAGTAGTTAGAATTACAAGTGCAACTGGAAACAAAAAAAAAAACAAAAAAAAAAAAACTATTGGACCTACCAAACACACCCTCAGGTGAGACTCAGTTCTGTGGCCTTAATCTCCAGTTCTGACTATTTTTTCAGCTCACTCAATTTATCTTTGCGTCTCTTCATGAGGATCTTTGACTTTGTGATGAGCTAAGCCATCAAGGTGCCAGACTTACCCTCAGCTTTCTCAACAGACATGTCTGCATTCTTCTCCAGAGAGCCACATACCTCCAGGAGAGTTTGCTCTTTCTTCGTAAGCTCAGTGATGTGGTCTTCTGCAGTGCTTTAGCTCTTCCTCTTCTCCAGGTCAAGGTGTTCTCTGTATTTTGACCTTGCTGATCCCACAAGGTCAGCAGCTACTTGCTACCTTGTTCATGGAGAAACGTCTCAACCGTTGCCTGGGATAAGAGTAGAAGATTCTGACAGAAACCCCAAAGTTCAGGGTAGAGTTGGCTGAGGAAGCCATGCAGACACATCAAGCCTGGTTTCTATGGGCAGGAAGGACAGTAAGTGCTCGCTTTTTGCCTTGACAGACAGGAAGTTAGCAAACTGTTGGGTAATCACATCACCTGTAACAAAACAGTTTAAAGGAAATATGTGAAATATTATTTAGATGATTAATCACAAAGTGACAATTTTAATTAAACATTTTTTAATGCATTTTAAATGAATTTAAACATTGATTAAACATTTTAAATGGATTAAAAACTTAAGCCTTTTAAATAAAAGAAAATCTAGTTTCATGCATTTTCCAAATTTTTTAGTAACGTTTCAACTTTTTACTATCCTTTTGTATCTTTATACCTTTCATTTTCCTAACTGAAAATGAAATATTGTTTCAGCACAAACCCATTTAACATAAATCAATGCAGTCAATGCTGCAATGTGTTCTTCAGGCAATCTACCCAGTAGTTAAACATTTTAAGCAGCATTTCAAACACCATGAAAGTAAATAAAATATTTCACCGACCATTGGCGTCTTTGGACTGAACCTATGAGTGAACTTGGAGGTCTTCTCTCTGAAGTTTGTTTGACTGAATGAGTCCTTCAGTGTCTTCACAGGTGCTCTCCAAATTAGTGACAATGACTGATCAGGTGACAGGTAGTCAGTTTGCTGGTGAACTACATACATGGGATCGCGTTAATCGAATATTTTCTGTCATTGACCGTTTTTTTAAAACGGTGACGGAAAAATCTGAGAGCCATCCGTCATTTTGACAGATTGCAATTCATGATAATGATAAGAGGTGAAAACTGTGAGAACTGTAAACTGAGACTGTGCGTTTAGGCCACAGGTTAACTGTTCATATTCCACTGCAATATGAACAAAGCAATTAAATGTCATTATTATCATTTAAAGTGATGGTAAAAATTGATTAGGACGGGATTTTTATGACCCTGTCAGTCAAAATGACAGACAACGAAAAAGTCTAGCGCAACCTCTGATGGGGGGGGGGGGGGGGGGTGTATACATACACACATACATACATATATATACACACATACATACACACATATACACACATACACACATACATACACACATACATATGGGTTAGGGTTAGTTAAAAATGACATTCACATCATTCACCCTGTCATGCATTCATGTTTGTGCGTTTGCAGTGTCACACTCACCATCGTGGTTTCAGCGATGGAACCAAAGCTGTTGATGAAAATATTGCAGGAGACGTTGACTGGAGGACCTGCAAAAGACAAAAACAACTCTTTATTACATGTATGTATGTATAGTTACGCCCCAGTCTAGGGGGCTTAGGACATAACAAGATAAGGCCTCATCTTCCAAGTCCCAAGTGACCACAAAGACTTAAGTTCTATATTATGAAAAAAGAACCCTCTGGTTGAGGATAAAGCGGTAGATGACTGACTGATTATGAAAAAAGAACAATTTATTTACAAAAGTAATTTAAATAACAAAATGAGATGACAATATATTTTAACTAAGGCAAAAATAACAAACAAAAAGGTCCCTGTCTAGAAAATAATAAATCTTACCTAATCAACCTTAAACAAAACAAAATACAGGAAACTTACCTCCCTAACTAGATAAACAGGAAAAAAACACTGCTACAAAACTGGCAGTCCACCCCTACTACTCTAACAAGAACTAAACTATACAAAGAATCTAGCAAGCCGAAGTGTGGCTGGTTGGGGGGAGAAGGAAAAATGTCTCCAGCTGCCATTTGCCATGCTGCCTTCTGACAGCCACCATATTGGCTCCTTATGTAGCAGGTGGTGGTGGAGTACAGCCAATCGAGAGCCAGGGCCCAGAACCACTCCACCAATCCTGGCATGGCTATGGCACACACCTATTTGCCTAGGAGATTGAAGGAAGAAAAAAACGCAGGGCACACAGCAGTTTGACTGAAAAATAACGACTATAGTCCTAACAATATATATATATATATATATATATATATATATATATATATATACACACACACACACACACATATATATACATACATATACTGGTATTAAATTTATTTATTACATTAAACCGTCAGTCCCTTGGTAGATTTATAGAATAACTCATTATTTGGCTGTCAGTCCCTTGGTGGATGTGGCCAAAAGTTTTGAGAATGACACAAATATTAATTTTCACAAAGTCTGCTGCTTCAGTTTTTATAATGGCAATTTGCATATACTCCAGAACGTTATGAGGAGTGATCAGCTCAACTGCAATTAATTGCAAAGTCCCTCTTTGCCTTGAAAAATAACTTTATCCCCAGAACAGGAGAGAGGTTCAATTGTTGCCAGGACCGTCTCCTAAAGTTTTTTCAGCTGCGGGATCGGGCCACCACCAGTGCAGAGGTAGCTCAGGAATCGCAGCAGGCAGGTGTGAGTGTATCTGCACGCACAGTGAGGCGAAGACTTTTGGAGGAAGGCCTGGTGTCAAGAAGGGCAGCAAAGAAGCCACTTCTCTCCTGTCAGGGACAGACTGATATTCTGCAAAAGGTACAGGGATTGGACTGCTGAGGACTGGGATAAAGTCATTTTCTTTGCCCGTGGCCAAGTGGAAAGGGAACTGGGCTTGTAACTGGAGGGTCACGGTTCAAGTCCCTACCAGGTCAAAAGGGCTGGGGTAACCCTGAGCAAGGTACCCAACCCCCATTGCTCCCTGGGTATTGCTAACCCTAACCACAACTCAGTGTGGCTGCCCACTGCTCCTAATTCTAGGATGGGTCAAATGCAAAGGGGATTAATAAAGTATAAGATTTAGAATCCCCTTTCCGATTGTTTGGGGCATCTGGAAAAAAGCTTGTTCGGAGAAGACGAGGTGAGCGCTACCATCAGTCCTGTCTCATGCCTACAGTAAAGCATCCTGAGACCATTCATGTGTGGAGTTGCCTCTCAGTCAAAGGAGTGGGCTCTCTCACAATCTTGCCTAAAAACACAGCCATGAATAAAGAATGGTACCAGAACGTCCTCCGAGAGCAACTTCTCCCAACCATCCAAGAGCAGTTTGGTGATGAACAATGCCTTTTCCAGCATGATGGAGCACCTTGCCCTAACCCTAGCCCTAACCCAAAACATAAAGATTTTGGGTCCACAAATTCTGACAAACTCCAAGCATTGATTATGCAAGAATGGACTGCCATCAGTCAGGATTTGATCCAGAAGTTGATTGACAGCATGCCAGGGAGAATTGCAGAGGTCTTGAAAAGGAAGGGTCAACACTGCAAATATTGAGTTGTTGCATGAACTCAGTGTAATTGTTGTCAAGACTGGCTCAGATGACTTGACAAAACAACAGCTACAAGAGAGATGCTGGCAATTTAACATTTATTTATAATCAACATAACAAGCTAAACCAAACATAACCTATATCTGTAATCAGGTGAATCAGTTGTAAATGCAGGTGTATGGATGTGTGTGAGTGTTGGATGTGAAACTAAGAACAAAACAATGTGAGCTGCAGGACGCCAGGCTGGAAATGGTGAGAGAGAGAGAGAGCACAGCTGGACTGTAGGGCTTTAAAGGCACAGCCCCGCCTCCTTGGTAACTGCACGCACCTGTGATGCATAGGCTTGATTGCCTGCCTGCCTGTGTGAAACAAAGAGAAAGGGAGAGAGACACACCTACACAACCCCGGCCACTCGGGGTTGTGTAGGTGTGTCTCTCTCCCTGTGTAGGTTGTGTAGGTTGTGTACCCTACAAGCTTTTAATACTTATGAAGTATTAAAAGCTTGTAATTATATTTCAGTATACCATAGAAACATCTGACAAAAACACCTAAAAACCCTGAAGCAGCAGACCCTGTGAAAATGTAATATTTGTGTCATTCTCAAAACTTTTGGCCACAAATGTATAGAACAGCTCATTATTTGGCGGTGTCTTAGTGGATGTATAGAATGGCTCACGGTGATACCTTTAAAGTTGGGTCGTATCCTGGCGTCGTATCCTGATGTCCTTCCCATCAGTTTGTCCAGGAAGTCGGACGGAGACATGGGCGGCTGTCGTGCCCTTGCCACGTTGTCCACCTCCTTACACTGACCCACACTATCATCACACACACACACACACACACACACACACAGGTGTTATAGGTGATTGTCTGTGACATCTTCACAGTGTGACACCTGTCAGCTGACGTAAAGCTCAGCTCAGACTCGAGAAAAACGTTAACGTTTGTCCTCGAGGACGAACATGAGGAAAAACTTTAATGCCCTGAGCGACGGAAATAAACCTCATCCATGTCACAGATGAGGTTTTCACTGGGACTAAATTATTAAGGGACAATATCCTAGTGCTACTTTTATGTTTCTATATTGTGGTGTATTTTTGTATTTGTGTGGTGTATTTTTGTATTTGTGTAGTGTATTTGTCCATTTGTCTGTTGTATTTTTGTATTTGTGTGGTGTATTTGTGTATGTATGACACGTATGTGCCTCGCCCGTCTGTTCATGCAAACTAACATGTTGAATGTTGAAAATCACCTGCCAAGTTTGAAGCTGGTTACATAAAGTGATGAACAGATGAAAGTCAATGGTTAAATACAGAGAGAGAGAGATGATACAGTCTCTCTCTCTCTCACGACATCACATCCAGTGTTTATCAATAAAGGATGAGCTTTTAATCTGCTACTATAGTCTCTTCTCACACACACACACACAGGACACTTAATGGATTTATGTCGTCCTTGTTTAAATGTGTTTCCATTACCACTGACAGCTGCTGCTGCTGCTGCTGCTGCACAAGGTCGGAAAAACACAAATGCACGAGAGATTTTCTGAGCGGAGAGGTGAACACTGTGTGACTTTTACCGTGTAGTACATATGCCAGGCCTCTATGTGGCGCTGTTCATGCCTTCTCCACACTGAGCTGTTAAACATGTCGCACGTACAAGCCCGACGTGTCAATTGTGATTCAAGATGTCACTTACACCTTACACTTTTCTTTCATTTAGTTTACTAAATGATCATGGAAATGAATTAAACTTGTGTGTCTCGTTAAAAATGGCGGTGGGTAAGTGACTAATGACGTTTCCAATGGTTTGCCTCACCTCGCAACGGCACGTTTATTTTGTGTTTCCACTAGCATAGTACCTGGTACCTGGTACTTTTTTAGTACTTGCTGTGGCGAGGTTCTAAGCGAGCTGAGGCGATGAATTTAGCGACAGCACAGCTGATCACAGACCTGCCGCTGTGTTTCAGTCCAGTAACTGTGTCAGACAGAGTCTGTGCTCCGCTCATGGAGGAAGAACTGAACAAATAGTTTTTTAATCGTGGCTCCTGAATCGTAATCGTATTGCGAGGCACCTAAAGGTTTCCACACGCAACCAAAATGGCTTTGAATTGCGTCGCACTTGATGACGCAATCCCTCGTGTTGGGTCCGTGCGCTGTGTGCAGAATTTCAGCAGGGCCTTTACGCGGCACCACTCTCGTTTAATTGCTGTGGGAATAAGACACGACTCCTTACATGGACATCCTCAGGGTGTGTTTATAGATCACATCTTCAGGCTTTACAAGATGCCTTTCGCAGACTCAAGACAATTCTGCAGAAGTCACAAAATTAGACCATTTTTATTTTATTTCTGTTCATAAAAACGGCCCAGAGAGAATTTTGAACTGTGCCACTCTTATAAAATCTGTATATACGTTTTATTGTTATGTTTGTGCTCCATTTTTTTGACTGAATGTTTGAACAGAAACACTGTGTCCACGACAGATTAGATTTTTTTTTTAACATGTACAGCATTATTTGAAACCAGCTCAGTGATTATGTAACAAAACATCGGTGTGAAGTCGACACAAAGAGACAGAGAGGAGGCTTCTTCTTTTTTCTCTCGCTTCATCTGGGATTATGTAACAGCTGATGTCAGCTTGAAAACACACGCACACGCACACACAAAATAAAAAATAAAAAATACATCAGTGTTGTGACTGAGGGAGTAAAACAGGTTTGATTTGAGGATGAAATATGAGACACATTCAGCCTCAAAGTCTGCCATCGCACAACACTCATGGATGAATATTAAATAAACCTTATTTAAAGACTCAGCACTTTTGATTCATTCTATGATGTGGATGTAGACTGCACACAGATCATACTTGTGCTTTTTCTTTGATACTGATGCTACATTATTATCATATCATCACTCATCCATACGTGTGTCTGGAGAACAAGTGGAGAAGCAGAGAGAAAGAAAAGATGAGTGCAGTGAGGTCATGTAGGTTGTGAGTAGAGCTGCTACACTACACAACTACACGTGATCTCAGTTCTAAATCACAACAATTCTTCTGCATTTTATTTCATGAGCTGCATACTATTTTCCTCTCGGAGTTTCTTTGTCGCTGCTTTCTCGCTCAACACTTGAAGCCTTTACGGCACGTGAAGGAGGTGAAGATCGTCTACAGTTGAGAGCTTATGAGCAGCGGCGCTGAGTGAAGTGTGTGCTAAGCAGAAATGGATAACTACAAAATGGATGGTAATGAAAACTCGGATGGTCGTGACGAGAATCACACAACCACCCGAGCCGATCTTGTGCCAAGAAAAGGTTTGCATTCGGCTCGCAGGCTTTCGGCAGTGCTGTCGCTGTTAAATGATGAGATTTTATTATATTACAATTCATTTCCATTTGTGGAAAAATCGTGATCTTAATTCTAAGCAAAAAAATTGTGATTGACTTTTTTCCCAGAATGGTGCAGCCCTAGTTCTGAGTGTCATAAAAGATGCTGTGACATTTTACATTAGCACAGCAACACAGTGAGAGAGAGAACTATATCATATATTCAGTGACACAACAGGGAACCATGGTAACTGCAACTGACCATTATTTTTATTTCCCCAATTCATTGAGTACTTGCTTGGTCCATAACATGTTTAAAAATGTTGATGTCCACAAACCAAAACAATTCAGTTTTAATGATTTCTTTGTTTTTATGGAGCAAAGAAACCAGGAAATATTCACATTTTAGAAGCTAAAAAAATACTCAAAATGCTGTAGTAACTATGCCAGGACTGTAAGTGGCGCTGTAACTTTACACTAAAAACAGAGAAGAAGAAGAGGTTTACGTGTGTGTGTGTGTGTTTGTGTGTGTGTGTGAGTGAGTGTCCTCTGTGATTGAGTGAGGACGCAGCGAGGAAACAGCCTTCAGCTTGTGCACTGACATGAACACAGTCTCCACCACTGCTCTCTGTGTGTGTGTGTGTGTGTGTGTGTCATGTGATCATCAGCTGCAGGCTCTTCTCCTCTCTGCTCACACACACACCCTAATGCATAATGTATCAGTGAATAACGTTGTAACCACAATTGTAGGACATTTTCTCACGAGGCCATTTTCAAACATGCAACTAATACAGGAGGAGGCTCCACCCCCCTCGTCCAGCACAGACAGCTGATCTCACCTTCAACACTCACACATGTGTCAGGGTTTGTTCACGCCCGCTGGGAAACACACAAGAGGGAGACAGACAGACAGACAGACAGAGAGCGACAGACTGACAGAGAGAGAGAGAGAGAGAGAGAGAGACAGACAGACACCTCCAAGTCTTCTCCAACAGAGAAGACTGAAAAAATGACTAATCAATTACTAAATTAATCATCAACAATTTTGATAATCAATTATGGTTTTCAGTGTTTTAAAAAAAAAAATAATTAAAACAATTTGTGTAATTTTCAGCTTCTTAAATGTGAATATGTTCTGGTTTCTTTGCTCCATAAAAACAAAGAAATCAATAAAAACGGACTCATTTTAGTTTGTGGACAAAAACAAAGACATTTGAGAACATCATCATTTCCACGTTTGACAAACACTGATCAGCATTTTCTGAACCAAACACATACTCGATTCATCGAGAAAATTCGACAGATGAATCGATCATGAAAATAATCATTAGTTTCAGCTCGAATAGAAACCTCAACGCAGGACATGAAACAGGTGTCATCGTCACAAACAACGGAGACATTTACCTAAATATAAACTTCACTTGTTTCTTGCACAGAATTCAAGCACTTTCAATGACCCATGTCTATTTTCAAAAACTTTCAAGGGCCTGTGGGAACAGTAAATTATTTTGTTAGCAATATAATAATAAAATAAAGATAATAATAAAAATAATGTATTACATTCAACATTAAATTATGTATGTTTTTGTATTGATTTACTTTGTTGTAGATACAGTTTTAGATATTAATGGACTGATTTTGCATCATAAACATGTTTATATTGTGACATTAACATCATCCCATTTGAAATTCTGTGAAATATTATCGTGAATATCTTTATCGCGATACTGTGACGGAATATTATGTTATATTTATAAGCTCATATTGCCAAGCCACTACTGAACAGTTGGCCCCCGCTTCTTGACCAGACTAGACACTCATTGGCCCCCATTTGAGTTTGAGGCCCCTGACATAGACTTCTTTTTAACAACCAGCAGAGTGGCCCCCTGGTGGCCTAGTGCTACTTTTCTCCTGCTTTCTGGGCTTCACTTCTCAAACTGGAAAGATATGGAATTAGAGAGCAAGTGAGGGAGAGCAAAGAACAAGTGAGGGAGTGCAAAGATTCCATAGAAGAATACATAAACTTAGGTTTATTTACAGTCTAGGGTAAAAGAATAAAACAAGTGTTGTATAAAGCTCTGTGTCTTCTTCACTCATGCTGAACAAACTGTAAATGAGCACAAACAAACATGAACATACGTGTGCCCTGTAGAATGATACGAGCAGTGACCATAAATAATGCTACAAACAAACAACAAACAATTAAAGAAGAAGAAGAAATCCGGGTGAAACAAAGGCAGCATATTAGAAAAACCTGGCTGTGGATCCAGCTCCGCTCCAGTGGAGTGACAGACTTTAAGCCTGTTACATTTTTTTTGTCTTTGAATTCAACCATGACAAGGGTGACAATGTAAGAAGATTTACTGCAGCTTTTTGTCCTTTTCAGCATCCTTTTTGTTACGCTAGCACTTCAGCAAAGATATTGTGAGGGAAGAAAACACATTTGTTTTGGCCTAAATTTAAAAAATGCAGCGAATATTCCTATAAATAAAAGGATTTACAGGAGGAGGTGAGTGGATGTGACACAACAGGGAACCCATCGAGTACTTGATCAGTGTTTGTCAAACCAGGAAATTATGTTTTCAAATGTCTTGTTTTTGTCCACAAACTAAAAATGATTCAGTTTCGATGATTTCTTTGTTTCATGGAGCAAAGAAACCAGAAAATAATCACAAGAAGCTGGAAAATCACCCAAACTGGTTTTGATTATTGAAAAACAAAACAAAATAGTTGACGATTAATTTAGTAATCGATTAATAATCAATTCATCAAAACATTTGCTTCCAGTTTATGGAAGCAAATCTGTATCATAATTCAAATTAAAATAGATTAACAGAAATGCTTTTTAATTTTCAGAATATATCTGCATGTTTTGATAAAATTAGCAATAAATCATCCAAACAACATTTTCTTCTTCAAGACTGCTCATTTTTAACTTAATTAAAATGAAAAATAAAAGTACATTTAAGATTTAATTTTCAAAAGATCCGCCAGCAAATAGTTACCAACATTCAAATTGAAATGTCAAATTTGAAAATGAAAATGCATTAGCAGAACGGCCACTGACGTCAATTCAAATAGAATTATCAAGTCAAGTCAAGTCAAATTTTATTTATATAGAACATATACAAAACAAGAACACATGTATTATAAACATAACCATTATTTTTTACAGGCATAAATGAGGCCATAGATCACACAGCAGTAAAGTTAAGAATCATATATTATATGAAAAACAGGAGGACTCACCAATCATTGTTACACTGTCTTATTTTTCTAATTTCTCCATCGGATGAAGAAGCTGCTTCTCTGTAAAATTAACTCTTTGTCCCGTTTTATTTCTGCTACGATTTATATAACCCATGTGTTCACTGTGCGGCTAATAAACAATGGCTTATTAGCTGCTAGCTTTAGTGGCTAAATGCTAGTGGTAGCCACTAACAACGAGCTACAACTAGCGCCTAATGGTTTACTCTTGCGGCTAATATATAATAATATGAATTAAAATAATAATTGTTATATTTAGTGGCTACCCCCCGCGACCCTCCTGTGGGGGATAAAGCGGTAGACAATGGATGGATGGATATTTAGTGGCTGACAGTTGGCTGTAGTTACTGCTAACACTTAGCTGCAGTAGCTAACATACCCGTAGCTAGCTAAGGTCAAGAAACTGAACATTTGTGACCTAGACACGAAATATGACGGACAGTGATTGGTTAATGATGGCATCACCTGGTGTGACGTCACCACCAATCAAATCTGTCTGTTGTCGCTCTGATTTTTTAATATATATGTGTGTGTATATTTATGTATAAAAGGCTAAATAAATCGGTTTTAAAGGCGACATAGAATGCTTGTATCACACATATGTTAGTTATGGAGGTCTACTTACATATATTAACTTGTTTTCATGGTCACATATACAGTATGTTAGTTATGGAGGTCTACTTACATATATTTACTTGTTTTCGTGGTCACATATATGTTAGTTATGGAGGTCTACTTACATATATTAACTTGTTTTCATGGACACATATATGTTAGTTATGGAGGTCTACTTACATATATTAACTTGTTTTCATGGTCACATATATGTTAGTTATGGAGGTCTACTTACATATATTAACTTGTTTTCATGGTCACATATATGTTAGTTATGGAGGTCTACTTACATATATTTACTTGTTTTCGTGGTCACATATATGTTAGTTATGGAGGTCTACTTACATATATTAACTTGTTTTCATGGACACATATATGTTAGTTATGGAGGTCTACTTACATATATTAACTTGTTTTCATGGTCACATATATGTTAGTTATGGAGGTCTACTTACATATATTAACTTGTTTTCATGGTCACATATATGTTAGTTATGGAGGTCTACTTACATATATTAACTTGTTCTCATGGTCACGTATATGTTAGTTATGGAGGTCTACTTACATATATTAACTTGTTTTCATGGTCACATATACAGTATGTTAGTTATGGAGGTCTACTTACATATATTTACTTGTTTTCGTGGTCACATATATGTTAGTTATGGAGGTCTACTTACATATATTAACTTGTTTTCATGGACACATATATGTTAGTTATGGAGGTCTACTTACATATATTAACTTGTTTTCATGGTCACGTATATGTTAGTTATGGAGGTCTACTTACATATATTAACTTGTTTTCATGGTCACGTATATGTTAGTTATGGAGGTCTACTTACATATATTAACTTGTTTTCATGGTCACGTATATGTTAGTTATGGAGGTCTACTTACATATATTAACTTGTTTTCATGGTCACGTATATGTTAGTTATGGAGGTCTACTTACATATATTAACTTGTTTTCATGGTCACGTATATGTTAGTTATGGAGGTCTACTTACATATATTAACTTGTTTTCATGGTCACATATATGTTAGTTATGGAGGTCTACTTACATATATTAACTTGTTTTCATGGTTAAAAACGTCCTAATCGCTGCAAACGAGCCGATCAAAATATCTCCTCACTGACGCTCTCGTCAGCAGCGCTGTTTCATACCAAAACCACCCCCCCAGAATGTGGACTGTGTTGTGATTGGCCAGCCAACGAGAGCTTTCCCACTGTCCTGTGATTGGCCAGGTACCTGGAAGTGACGTAATAGATAGGCCAGCTCTCAGATACACAGCTCCCCCTCTGGCACGGTGGATGCTCTGCATCTCAGCAGCTACAACGAGAGTAGTTCTTCTTCTTCTTCTGCGGTTGAATGTACGCAACCGGATGTGCCCGGACTAGTGCCCGCACCGGGAGGCGCTACGGTGGTGAGAGGAGTGGTGAGGATTTCTGATGACGACATCAAATTAAGGAAGTGCCGATCCGCTTCGCAGAGCCCAGGAAAACAATACAACACTATTTTCTCAGCAGTGGCTGAACTGTTTGTTCTGAAACTTTAGAGTTTCATAAACGAGGTAATGACGCAGATACACACACACAAACGCATCGTTAATTGGAGCTTCCGGTCTATGTCGCCTTTAAACTTTTTTGTTATGTTAGATACCACTTTTAAATGTACTTATTTTATGTACTTTATTTGTCTGTAGTTGTTGTTTTTGTTTACATTTGTCTGCATTTTATTTATATTTCAAGTTGAAATGTAATATAAAATAATATTTAATTTAATTTAATTTAATTTAATTTAATTTAATTTAATCAGATAACATAATCAAATGTACAGGTGAGTGGGTGACTCACCTGAATGACAGCACCAGCTTCCAGGACTTCTCCAGGATATTTAGTCATAATAATAATAATATTATAATAATAATAATTATTATTATTATAATATTGAGATATTAAGTAATATTAATGAAAGGGTAAGTCATCACAGTGAGATACCAAGTCATAATAATAATTATATGCTAAGTCATAATGAGATACCAAGTCATAATAATGAGATCCTAAGACTAGCTAAAATGTACTCATGTGTTCTCCCTTCTTGACCCAGGTGTGGTGACCGAGTGTCACTTGGCCACATGTTCTGGTCCTGCCCCTCCCTAGTTGACTTCAGGTCCTCCATTTTTGACCGTCTATCAGTCCTATGCAACACACACCTTAAACCCAATTCACTCACAGCCATATTCGGGGTCACACCTTCAGAAATATGTACCTCTAATACAGAGAGCAATAGCATTCGGCAGTGTGGTCTCCCTTTATTGAGTATGTTAAGGAGTTAAATCTCTAATCAATCATGTTATATGAGCACATTTTTTTGTTAACCTGTCTGACTTATGCATTATTAGATCTCATTGCATTGGAATTGTTTGTTTTTTCTTTCCTTCTACTTCTGTACTCTTGGCCCTGTGGGAGGGTTTATGGGGAGGGATTATGTGTGTATATGTATCTATGTTAATTTGTGTCTTCATAATCAAAAATGCCTTAAATTGAGTTGTGAATAAAATAATAATGAGGTACAAAGTCATTATAATGATACAATACATATTTAATTTGGTAAAATAATATCTCATTTAATTTGATATGATGTGAGCAGGTGACTCACCTGAGTGACAGCACCAGTGTCCAGGTCAGTGAAAAGCCCACCACAGAGAAGGGCTGCTGCTGCTGCTGCTTCATCCTCATCAGAGGAAACATCCTGGTGTTTCCTCGTGCTCCTGTGGTCACACAGCAGGTGGCAGCGTGGGGTCAACACCACACACACATACTGTAGCAACAGGAGGAGGACTCCAAAAACAAGAAAAACAAAAAGATAAAAAGAAAGAAAAAAGCCAGGCTGTTGTTTTAGTTTCAGCTCAAAAAACAGGATTTAATTTTAAAAAAGAATTCACAGATGAATGAATGAGGTAGAGGCTTGAACATATCCACAGCTGTTCACGCTCTGCTCTGATCTCCTTCTGCTCTCTGCCCTGATGATGATGACGATGAAACACACAGACCCCGCCCCCTCTTCCAGACTCAGCCAATCAGCTGCAGTCTGGTTTAAAATGAGAAGCAGCCGAGCAGCAGTGAGCCGGTTCAAATCTAAATCTGACAGCCAGCCATGCATTATTACTCTTCCACCTCCTCCTATATTTCCTCATCCTCACGTCCTCCCTCCATCTGTCTCCTGTTCCCCCATCATTCTGCTCTGATAGGCAGCTTCACACCACCACACTCACTCAACTCAACACAACACACCACCACACTCACTCAACTCCACCATCATCATCATCATCATCTTCAACTCCGCCACCATCATCATTTTCAACTCCACCGCCATCATCATCTTGAACTCCACCATCATCATCGTCATCTTCAACTCCACCACCATCATCATCTTCAACTCCACCACCATCATCATCTCCATCACCACCATCATCATCTTCAACTCCACCACCATCATCATCTTCATCTCCATCACCACCATCATCATCTTCAACTCCACCACCATCATCTTCAACACCACCATCATCATCATCACCATCATCATCCTCATCTTCAACACCACCATCATCTTCATCATCATCATCATCATCATCTTCACCATCATCTTCTTCAACTCCACCATCTTCATCACCATCACCATCTTCATCATGTAAGTCATAATAATAAGACAGTCATGTGATGCCAATTCATCAAAATGAAATATTGCCATAATTATAAAAGTTTTGAAATCATGAATTCTAAGAAATCTGAGATTCAATAAAATCAAAATAGTTACCTTTTAATTAGATTAGATAGATTAGATTAATTTAGTTTGAGACAATTTAATTGATCAAATAATCTGCTGTAATAACAATAATAACTTTATTCTTTTCATTGATTTAACCCTGACCTTTGCCCTGGTATTACTGGTGTAAAGGTGACGTCACCTGCATGTGTGTGCTTGTGTCTCAGGTGAGGATCAGATTTCAGGAATGTGGGCGTGGCCTAAAATAATAAAACACACACACACAGAGGGAAAGTAAAGGACGAAAAGTCTCACAGTTGAGCTGTAGTTTCTTCACAGATGGACTCACTGATCAAGACAGGGACAGTTTACCTGCAGCCTCACAAGACTGGCAGAGTGAGTGCACACACACACGCACACTCACACACACACACACACACACACACACACACACACACACACACACAGAGACACACACATACACACACACTGTGTCTCCCATCACATTAAAGTGATGGTAAACATGTTTGTGGTGTTTGTAACTGTGTCACAGCTTAGAAATGATAAAAGACAAAAGAAAGAAAAGCAGCAGAACAAGAAGAGAAATGAACGTGTTGAAACAAAACACATTCCTGTACAGCAGTGACACACCCACACACACACGCACACACACACACACACCTATCTATCTATCGATCTATCTAACCTTATTTTACAAACTGTTATTTGAAACTTTCCATGTTTCATGTTCTGAAAAAAAAAGTTAGTAATTTTGTTTCTCTCGCTGTGTCTGTCTATCTGTCTTTCTCTGTGTCTGTCTCTGTGTGTCTGTCTCTGTCTGTCTTTCTCTGTGTCTGTCTCTGTGTGTCTGTCTCTGTCTGTCTTTCTCTCTGTCTCTGTGTGTCTGTCTCCTGTCAGAAATGGAAGGCAGTCCTATTGTCTCTGTTTCCTCACAGCAGCAGTGGAGTCGGTCGACTGGAGATTGTGGACGTCACAGGTAAACTGACTGAAGACACATGAGACACACTAATCATAAATAACAATCTCTATTCATTAACATTGTTACAAATTGTTTAACATTTAAAATCAAGTAAGAAATAAGCGATTTAATGAAATGAATAAAAACAAAAACAACATAAACATAAACACGTCAAATATTCCCAAAAGCTTTGACTTATAGTTTTTCTCAGTGGCTTTGGTGCTTTTCTCACATCACTATTAACATTTGCACAGCAGTTGGTGCATTTTTCAAAACAATTAGTGCAAACTGCAAAACCTAGTGGATAACCTGCAAAAGCATGTCACTTGCTCTAAATGGATAGTCCATTCCTCAAAAACAAGTATTCAGTCAATGAAACTGCCAGTGTCATCAAATTGAGAAGTCTTGACACCATCGTTTTGAACAAGAGAATCAAATGGCATTGTCAAGTTTTCATTATGACACTTTATTCTCTCAGTGTCTTCCAATGCAAAAAAACAATAAAGAAAGGTATACAATTAGCTTGACAGAATTTGATAACTAGTTCAACAATTTTGTATGTAATGACTCAAGCAATGAAATGAAGACTATTCATTTTATTGGGAACGACTATTCAACAACCATAAGTATAGTTAATTTTGACTGACATGACATAAGCAACTGATAATGTTAAAAACAGCAGAGAATTGTATGAAAGCAACTGATACATGTCAAGCATTTGCAATTTGTTCAGAGGAAGGAGAAATTGCTACTATGATGTGCACAAATGACTAAATGTTGTGGAGGTGGAACTAATAGTGCAGACATTCAGTGTTTCCAAAACACAAATTCAAAGTGAAATAATGATGAATGAACTATATTAATTCTCACACACAGTACATTCTTAATCAAGCAGTAAGTTCCTCTATAAATACTGCATTTGCTTCACAGTAGTTATGTCACATACTACAGCACTTTAGCAGTGTTTTCATGTATAAATACTGCATTTTAATGATAATTCACACATATATTACTGTGCTTTAGCAGTATTTATGTGTATAAATATGGCAAATATGGCTACTGTGAATTTACAGTAAATTCACAGTAGTTGTCATATATATAGTGATAAGTTCTTGTGTGTGTGTGTTTGCTCAGTGGGTGTGTGTGATTGACATTACATTGTTGCGCAAGATTCTCTCGCTGTGAGAGTCACTGAGAAAAAAAGAATCCAGTCTGAAACTAAGAATAAACGTAGTAAAATGTGTCGTTATTATAATAATCTGTGATCACATGACTCATCATTAGTTCCTTAATGTATAGCTAAAAAAAACAGCTTCTAGTAAATCATGATGAAATAGTGACAATATAGTTATACATGCATAATATAAGAATGTTATTGTGGCGCCACCTGCTGGAGAAAACATCACACACCCAGCCTGAGTCTGTGTGTGTGATGTTTTCTCCAGCAGGTGGCGCCACAGGTGACTATGGTGGCGTCGTCAGGAAACACCAGCCTCACGCCGAGCGGAAACTGAAGGTGGTTCGACTGTCAGAGCTGATCAGTGTCCTCAGACTCCCACCCAACGCTGAAGCCTGTCCCATGGTGAGTCCACCATCTTTATCATAATCACGTCACATGACTTCGCCGTGTTGTCAGGAAAAGTGTTCACTGTCACTTTAAATCCACAGAACCTGAATATAACACATCCTTGTACTGCCCCCTGGTGGATTTTCACCAGTATGGAAACAGCCAGAGCTGCAGCATTGTGACGTCTTCATCTTTCCGATAAACTTTGCCTCGTTCTCCTCCAGAGAATGCTTATACATCGCAATAAAAAACAAAAACAAACGCGATACTGTTTGCATTTTACCATGGAAACCATGGTTGTTTGCAGCCATTTCTATTGTTTTTCATCTGCTTTTTAGTCACTACACCACCCAGTGGCAACAGGAAGTACACCTTCAGTGACAAACATTGGCCGTTTCTCAATATCCATAGTTGTGTGTACTTGTGCGTACTTGTGTACTCCCGTACTTGTGAAAACGTCATCAGCCTCAGCCCAAGTTCTGTTCCAATTCTCAAGTAAGCGAACAGCGAGGACGGTTCTCAAACCCGGAAGTGTTCTCGCTCCGCCCATTTTTACCAAGTATGCATCGGAGGTGACTTAAGCGTACTTGGGATGGCCATGTATCCCAGAATACATTTCGGCGGAATATAGCAGCAGATAATAGAAAAATAAATCTGGAATAAATATTTTTCTGTGTCCCAGAACAAAGTTTTAACATCATTTGAGGCGAGAAATGAGTCATTTAGAATTTAAACATGTGGTTTGTGTATTAAGATGTGACGTATTTATAGTTTGGCAGCAACGTTTGTCGGAGGTGATCAGCTACTACTACTCTACATATCTAATATTTACATATTATATTTAAATACAGATACAATGGCCGTGCAATTTTAATATAAATCTAAAATTCAAAGTTAAAATAAATTTCACACTTTCAAACTGTCAGGTCAAAACATTTCCATTAAAAACAAAAGAACACGTCAACAACAAATCTGTGGATCACACCGAGCATGTAATGACAGCGACGTCTGAGCCATTGGATCATTTCATCAGGACAGGCCGAGGTAACCGAGCGTCCGCAGAGGCGGAGCTGATCACCTCCGACAAACATCGCTGCCAAACTATAAATACGTCATATCTTAATATTACATTACATTACATTACATGTCATTTAGCAGACGCTTTTATCCAAAGCGACTTACAATAAGTGCATTTAAACATTTGGGTACAAATAAGAGCTAGAAGTAAGTAAGAGCTTCAAGTAAGTCAAACTATGAAGTGCTAGTCATAAGTGCGATATAAATATTTTTTTTTTTTTTTTTTGTCGTCGTTATCGTCTTAGTCGAGGTAGAGTCGGAAGAAATGTGTTTTTAGTCGGCGGCGGAAGATGTGGAGGCTTTCCGCTGTCCGGATGTCGATGGGGAGCTCGTTCCACCATTTGGGAGCGAGGACAGTGAACAGTCTCGAGTTCTGTAAATGCCTCTGCGATCCTCTCAGTGAGGGGGCAGCGAGCCGGTTTGCCGATGCAGAGCGAAGTGGGCGGGCTGGGGTGTAGGTTTTGATCATGTCCTGGATGTAGGCTGGACCGGATCCGTTTGTAGCATGGAACGCAAGCACTAGAGTCTTGAAGCGGATGCGAGCAGCTACAGGAAGCCAGTGAAGGGAGCGGAGGAGAGGTGTAGTGTGGGAGAATTTTGGTAAGTTGAAGACCAGTCGAGCTGCTGCATTCTGGATGAGTTGCAGGGGTCGTATGGCACACGCAGGGAGACCAGCCAGGAGGGAGTTGCAGTAATCCAAGCGTGAGATGACAAGAGCCTGGACCAGAACCTGTGCCGCCTTCTGGGTTAGAAGAGGCCGTATCCTTCTGATGTTGTACAACATGTATCTGCAAGATCGAGCTGTTGCAGCAATGTTGGCAGTGAGGGAGAGATGGTCATCAAGTGTCACACCCAGGTTCCTTGCGGTATGAGACGGAGTTACCACAGAGTTGTCGAGGGTGATGGTTAGGTCTGTGGTGGGAGAGCCCTTTCCTGGGAGAAAAAGAAACTCAGTCTTGTTGAGATTGAGTTTCAGGTGATGGTCAGACATCCACTGAGAGATGTCGGTCAGACAAGCGGAGATCCGTTCTGCTACATTTGTGTCGGAGCTGGGAAAAGAGAGGATGAGTTGGGTGTCGTCGGCATAGCTGTGATAGGAAAAACCATGAGAGAGAATAACAGAACCAAGAGAGTTGGTGTATAGAGAGAAGAGGAGAGGGCCCAAGACAGAACCCTGAGGGACCCCAGTAGCTAGAGGACAGGGTTCCGACACAGATCCTCTCCAGGTTACTCTGTATGTTCGGTTTTGAAGATAGGACGAGAGTAGGGTAAGTGCAGATCCTGAGACACCTAGTTCTTGAAGGGAGGAAATAAGGATCTGGTGGTTAACTGTGTCAAACGCTGCAGAAAGGTCCAAGAGGATGAGCACAGAGGAGAGAGAGGCAGCCCTGGCAGTGTGGAGTTGCTCAGTGACAGCAAGGAGTGCAGTTTCGGTCGAGTGACCTGCTTTAAAACCAGACTGAAGAGGATCAAGAAGGTTGTTCCGGTGAAGGTAGGAGGAGAGTTGATTAAAGATAGCACGCTCCAGAGTTTTGGAGAGAAAAGGAAGAAGAGAGACAGGTCTGTAGTTATTTACTTCAGACGGGTCAAGGGTGGGTTTTTTAAGGAGGGGGGTCACTCTGGCCTCTTTAAGAGAGTCCGGAAAGCAACCAGATGATAGAGATGTGTTAATGAGGTGGGTGAGGAAAGGCAGAAGATCAGAACCAATTGACTGAAGAAGGTGAGAGGGGATAGGGTCAAGGGGGCAGGAGGTGGGGCGGGCAGAGGTTATTAGGGAAAGAACTTGATCCTGAGATAGAGGGGTGAAAGAGGATAGAGAAGGAGCTGAATTAGTGGTTGGTAGAGAGGTGAGATCAGGAGGTGGGGTTGAGAAAGAAGAGCGAATGTCATCTACTTTCTTTGTGAAGTAGTTGACAAAGTGAATTGGTAGAAGGGAGGAGGGGGGAGGGGGGGTGGGGGGATCAAGGAGGTTAGAGAAGATCGAGAAAAGTTTTTTGGGGTTAGAGAAAGAGGATTGAATTTTAGTCTGATAGAAAGATTGTTTGGCTGCAGAGATAGAGGCAGTGAGGTTGGAGAGAAGAGAGTGATAGGAAAGCAGGTCGTCAGGGAGTACACAAACCACATGTTTAAATTCTAAATGACTCATTTCTCGCCTCAAATGATGAATTGGAACAGAACTTGGACTGAGGCTGATGACGTTTTCACAAGTATGGGAGTACGCAAGTACGCACAAGTATGGATATTGAGAAACGGCCATGGTCTCTCACTCGCTCTAGCGCCACCCATTGGCCATCGCAGTTGCTGCACAGCACGACATGTGGCTCGTGTGAACACAAAAAAGGGATTTTTAATTATAATTCCTGAAAAATTCATTGGATTGCCCTAAACTTGGGCAAGATCGCAGTTTTCCCACGTCGTGATGTGCAGTGAAGTTTGGTGAGTTTTCGTCCACTACGAGGTTTTAATTTAGCTTGGGTCCTAATGAGTGTTAGGGTCTGTAAAGATGCTTAAGTGACCATGCAGATTCACTGCTTCCTGATCGGCAGTTAAGGGGAAAATTAAGGCAACTTAACTTAGAATAATTGTGCATCTATCTTTGTCAAATACAGTAGAATAAACGTTTAATTGAACAAAATACAGTAAAAAAACGTGACACATCCTGCCAACATGGTGGCTTAAACAAACTGAGTCATCTGACACATCAGGAACTGTGAAAACAGCCGGTGAAAGCCCATGGCCAGGCGGAAGGGAATTGGGCTTGTAAACGGAGTGCTGCCAGATCAAATCTCCACAAGGTCAAGGGCTAGGGTTTCCAAGAGCAAGGTCCCCAATCCCCATCGCTCATTGTTAATTGGACACTCTGAAATTGACCCCAACAATAGGGGGCGACATCCAGTGTAACTCCTAGTACTGGTCCCAAATCTGTTGTCTCGTATATATCGCAAGCTACTGCTAAAACAGTTTTCATGTATGGTTGGTAATAAAGGTGTGTTTGTCGCAGGAGAACATGTCTGCGTTTTGTGTGGAGGCCCAGGACAGAACCATGGTGTTCGCTGCTCTCAAAGACGACTGTGTGGACTGGGTGGAAAAACTGTGTCACAGCTCGTTTCCGGTGAGTGACAATGACACAATGTGAAGACGGTTTTGCACTGTGATTATCTGAAAAGTTCTTTGGTTATTACTCACAGTTTTTGATCTATCTCATAGTTTTTATGACACATGACGAAACATTTTTTTGGCGAGTCATCATAATTAGCCACAACATTGACGCCCCCTAGCACCATAACTGTATAACATTAAATTACATTTTTGATAACTTTTAATCCTAATCTTATCCAGAGTGACCTGACCAATTTGAAGTTGATCGCATAAAAGTTTGTTCAAATACTGCATCTGGGAAATCGCCAATATTGGTCCAAAATTGCTGTTTGACCCAAAATGGCCACCTTCCTGTTGGGTTTTGGTGAACGGTCCATGAGACTATTTTATAGATGTTATACTGATAAACACGTGTCGGTGAAAGCAGCTGCGGGGGCTGTTGATGTTAAATGTTCTAGGGGGTGCTCTCTGACCCTAAACAGGCCACAAGAGGACAGCATACCAGGTCTTTTAGTATCACCGAAATAGTAAAAATGTGTCATCCATGAAGATCTGTATAACTGTACAGTAAAATATACATAATATACATTATTTACCGTACATATATGACAAATTAATCTGTGGATAAAATGTGACAATGTTCCTCACTAACATTAAAATCACAACTTTTATTTTTACCATTACTGAAACACAACAGCAATAAATAAAATATGTTATTATTATTATTATTATTATTGCACCTGGTATTGTATTATGGATCGAATGCTTGAATAATGAATTTTGTGCATGTGGATCATGACTAAATAATCTAATTTAGTCTTTATTTATAAATTAAACAAATGCATTAATGTGTATTTTTTGTGTAGTTGTAATTGTACGATGTTGTCACTTGATTACAGTGTACTGATGTGTGTACCTTGTGTTTTTATGAACACACACCCCGGCTCTATGACCACACACCACGGCTTGTCCTCCTTTGCTCCCTTATCCCCCACAGACACTACCAAACTAGTAAAAGACATGATACTAAAAACCTGCCACCTTGACCCCATCCCATCCCCCCTCCTGAAAGCCTGCATCCCCACTCTCACGCCACTCATCAACACCATCATAAACTCCTCCCTCAGCTCTGGTATTGTTCCTCCCACTCTCAAACTAGCCACCATCACACCCCTGCTGAAATAACCTGGCCTAGACCCCGACAACCTGGACAACTTCAGACCCATCTCCAACCTCCCACTCCTGTCAAAAATATTGGAACGCGCCATCATTTCACAGCTCCAGCAATATCTCCTCAACTCCCAACTGTTTGAAACATTCCAATCCGGTTTTCGCCCCCATCACAGTACAGAAACAGCCCTTCTAAAAGTCACCAACGACCTCCTCCTTGCCGCCGACTCTGGTTCACTCTCCATCCTCCTCCTCCTTGACCTCAGTGCAGCATTTGACACCATCGACCACAGCATCCTCCTCCACCGTCTCCAAACCATTGGCTTCTCCGGCAAAACACTCTCCTGGTTCTCCTCCTACCTCACCGACCGCCATCATTATGTTTCCATAAACAACTTCAAATCAAATACCTTCCCTGTCTCCACTGGTGTTCCCCAAGGTTCGGTGCTCGGCCCCCTCCTCTTCATCATCTACATGCTTCCCCTTGGTCATATTATCTGTCATCATGGACTTCATTTCCACTGTTATGCCGACGACACTCAGGTGTACATATCCACCAAATCCATCACCCCAGTCATTCTTGCCACCATCACACACTGCCTCGCCGACATTAAAACCTGGATGGACCATAATTTCCTCAAACTCAACAGCAACAAAACAGAACTCATCCTCACCGGACCCAACTCTCTCCTCCCATTGGCCCAGAACATCTCCCTCACCATCGACGGCCACTCAGTCACTCCCTCCCCCTCTGTACGCAATCTCGGCGTTATCCTGGACTCCACCCTCTCATTCAAACCTCACATAAACCACATTACCAAAACATCATTTTTCCACCTCCGCAATATTGCCCGTCTCTGTCCCTGCCTTTCACAATCCTCTGCAGAAATCCTCATTCACGCCTTCATTACCTCCAGACTCGACTACTGCAATAGCCTCCTCTACGGTCTCCCCTCCACTCACCTTCAAAAACTACAATATATCCAGAACTCTGCTGCCCGTCTGCTAACCCACACCCGCTCCAGTGACCACATCACCCCCATCCTCGAAAAACTCCACTGGCTCCCTGTTCCCTACTGCATACAATACAAGGTTCTTCTCATCACTTACAAATCCCTCCATAACCTGGCTCCCTCATTTCTCACTGACCTCCTCAACCTACACTGTCCCACCCGCCGCCTCAGATCCGCTGACTCCAACCTCCTCACTCCCCTCAGGACAAAGGGCCGAACCCTGGGGGACCGAGCCTTTGCTGCAGCCGCCCCCACTCTCTGGAGCTCACTCCCACAACTCATCAGGAACTCAGATTCACTACAGACATTCAAATCATTACTCAAAACCCACCTGTTCAAAACTGCATACACTTAACTGTCTATTTCCCATTGTTTTATCCCAGTCCTGTCCTTTGTTTTTGTTTTTGTTTTGTCGTTTTGTGTTTGTACAGCGTCTTTGTGTGTTAAGAAAAGCGCTATAAAAATACGATGTATTATTATTATTATTATTATTTATGTTGTGTTTCAGAGAGGAGGAGGAGGATCAGGATCAAATCTGCTTCATATGGAGGAGAACCAGATTTATGCCTCAGCAGACAAAGGTAAATCTTTACTTGGTTCTTCTTTTCTTTTTATTTCCCTCTTTTCTGTTAAAAACAGATTTTATGAAGATTCAGTTGTTCACCTGTGTTTTTATGAATCATTGATTTGTAAAATTTAACACAAACTACAACATAATTCAGTTTAATATAATAGTAACACATTTTTTTTTGCAGCCTCAGATTTCTGGGTTGGGGTTCAGCGGACGGATGCAGCGACACGCTGTGGCCTGCAGGGGTCATACTGGCTGCAGGTGGGACGAGAAGCTCTGTGTCTCAGAGACACACAGAAGCAGAAGAGCGTGGTGTGGGAGTGGCCGTACGAGCTGCTCAGACGATACGGGAAAGATAAGGTGTCAGGAAACGTTCTTACTTTCAACTGACTGTAGCGCCCCCTAGAGGGAGCAGCCAAAAGACAAAGGAAATGTCTGAAATGACGTCGGGACAGTCAGCACGTTTACACGCGCAGTTTAATCGAGCTAAGGGCGTAGTCCGACTTAGACAGGCAATAGGACAACTAACCAAGTTTACATGCGGGAAAAATCGATGTCTTTTACTGTGTACGTGTCACTCCGCCTCCGTAGTTGGCTGTGTACATGTGACTCCGCCTCCATGGGTGGCTGTGTATGTGTGACTCCGTCTCCGTGGTTGGTGCTGGATCTCTCAATAAGCTAGTGCATGTTGAAAGAAGAAGTTGAAATGGATGGTGAGATGGATTGTCTCTTTGTCTGTCCAAAAGTGAGTGTTGTCCGTAGCGTTCACTCTCGCCGACGCCATCATGTTGTTTGTCAGACAACACTTTGTCAGGCAACACTGCAGCACAAGTTCTTACAGGAACTAGAAAGAGAGACCATATAACTCTAGTGTTAGCTTCTCTACACTGGCTCCACCCACACTTTAGAATTCAATTTAAAATCAAAGCACTTAACAGTCAGGCCCCTTCATACCTGAAAGACCTAGTCTTACCTCATCACCCTAACAGATCACTTAGTTCCCAAAATACAGGTTTACTTGTGGTTCCCAGAGGCGCAGCCTTCAGTTACCAGGCTCCTCCTCTCCTGTGGAACCAGCTCCCAATGACAGTTCGGGAGGCGGAGCCTCTCTCTGTACTTAAAGTTAGACTTAAAACTTTCCTTTTTGATAAAGCTTATAGTTAGAGCTGGCTCAGGGAAACCTGGACCATCTCTTAGTTATGCTGCTATAGACCTAGAATTCACTGTCACACTCACTCGGGGTATGATATGACTTTTTATATGTCATTAACCTTGTACTTTCTCTCCCTAGTTTGTGTCTTTCCTTCCTTTCCTCTCTCTCCCTCTCTCTGTGTCCTCATCTTGCAGGTTGCAGGATCCAGATCCAGTTTCGAGGCTATTATTATTATTACATTACATTACATTACATGTCATTTAGCAGACGCTTTTATACAAAGCGACTTACAATAAGTTATTATTATCATCATACATATCATCACCATTATTATTGTGCTATAATTAAAAGTCAATATCAGTTTATAAAACAGTCTCTGCTGCTGCTTATATAAATGACATCATAGTTCTATAAACATGTCATCATTGACATGATCCAGCTTAGAACTTAGAACTTAGAACTTGATCCAGTTGTTGTGTATCTGCTCCTGGTCTTTCTCTTCTGTCTCTACCCCATCTTCCGCTTGTCCTTTCTCTCCCCCTCCTCTCCTCTGTCCCCCATTTTTTCCTTTCACTCCAGCCGGTCGAGGCAGATGCTGCACATGTGTGAACCTGGTTCTGTCAGAGATTTGTCTGTGATGTTGTCTGTGTACAGACCTGTGATCATGTATGTTGTGATTTGGTACTACTGTATACAAATAAAATTTAATTGAACTGATGCATCCCTCCCATTTATCTGGGTTAGGGATCAGCACTAGAAGTACACTGGATGTGTGCCCCCCTGTGGCTGGGGTAAATTTTGAGTGTCCAATTAATAATGAGCAGTGGAGATTGGGTACCTTGCGCTTGCTCAGATGTTACCCCAGTTCTTGACCTGTAGGGGACTCAAACGAGCACAAGGCAAGTTCTCGTTCAGCTTGGCTATGAGCTGTCCAAATTTGTTGTTTCAGACATGGAAAACAAAAATCATAGTTGCCACTTGAGGCGCTACCACACTTCTAATTTGGGAAACACTGGTCTAAAGAACCTGCTTCATGTGGTTCTTTGTGTTTTTTATTTTATCCACCAGGTGTCTTTAACCATTGAAGCCGGCAGACGCTGTGTCTCTGGTCCTGGAACCTTCACCTTTGAGACACAACAGGCAGAGAAAATATTCTCCCTGATCCAGAGCACCATCAAACAAAAGACAACCAGAACCCAGCGGAACCAGAACCAGGAGGACGAGAAAGTCAACTTCACCAACAAACAGCCTCATTCCCTCCATCCCAAAATCCCAGACGTGACGAGTGTGGCTGCCATCCTGGAGAAAGACCTGAGGACAAACGAGAGGACAGAAGAAGACCTGCTGGTTCCTCAGGCTCAGCCAGCTCCCATCACCCTCATGCCTCTTCCATCCATCCCCACACAGGATGGCGTATCCGAAGGTCAACACAGCGAACTATCAGATCCTGTGTACGATGACCCCGCTGACTGCATTCTGTCCATACCGACACTACCATCGTCCACAGCTCTGTACGTAGACCCTGCTTGTGTTCTTCCACTGAAACCCCCAAAGTCAGAGGAACCAGTGACAGCCCCCCCTCCCTCCTCCACCTCACAGCCCCGCTTTGACATCCACCATCCAGACTCGGAGTACTCCGAGGTGTTCGACAAAGTCGCTCCACTACGGAGTCGACAAGCCATCTTTCAGAGCAAAGCACAAGTCAAGCCTTTTGCAGACGACAAAGTCATTTATGCCGAACCCATGACGGCGCAGGTGTCGCATAAAAGCGAACTCAAACCTGACCCATTTGCGCACCTTTACGCTCAAGTCTGCAAGAAAACACCGTCATCGGGTCCCTTGACATCTTCTAGCACCACTGTCACCGCCAACACAAGCACAACCAAAGACGTGGACTCGTCTCTAGAAGACGTCATCTACGAAAACTTGGGCATTATTTAGTGACAACAAAAATCTATTGATGTTCTCAGGCAATTCCTCTGTGTGTATATGCAGCTTGTGTTTGTGTCACAGTGCTGTGATTTAACCAATCCAAGCTTCTAGCAGGTGAATCCTTCATGGTCCAACACTTTCAAAACATCCACAGAATGCACTCTACTGAGTGACTGCCACCACGGACACAAGGAAAAATGGATTTTAGCCCCTTTACAATGTAATACTTACTTAAAGGCTCATTTTGTTTTGTCTGTTTGACAGAAAAACAAAGGCATGTGCACATTTATTTCAGATAGTTTAATATTATTGTATCATAGTATTAAGATGTATAAATTACTTTGGGATATATTTTAATAATAAATTAGATTCACACACGTTTTTCTGGCTGTTTCACAGGTGTACCTAATAAAGTGGCCAGTAAATGTATTTCATATACAGTATTTACTTTATTTACCCAAGGGTATTTTCTGATTTATATGAAACTGATGTTTTGTTATGTTTGTGTTTTATTTGAATCACAAACACTTTGATGTCAATAAACCAAATAAGTATTTTTTATGTTTGATTCATATAAACTTTATTTTAAATCATATAAATTCACCACAATAAAAACAGTTCTCTGGGACAGTTCATGTTCTTTTGTTTGTACGAGGCAAGAACACATACTGTGAGCACCCCCTGCTGCTGAGAACACATTACATATTATTACATGTCATTAAGCAGACGCTTTTATCCAAAGCGATTTACAGTGGAATTGAGTACAATCAGCCATGGGTGTAGTCAAACTTGCGACCATTGCGACCATGATTTCTTTCGCACACAGGGTACCGGTCTTAACCACTGGGCCACTCCACCGCCCAACACAGAGACACATGTTGTTCTTATATACCCTGATCCCTTTTGGACAAGAAACTGTAGATTATTTCATATAATGCTATAGATTATGGCACTGTAGGATTAAAACAGATTTTGATGAGGCAATAAAAAAAACACTTACTTCTTTCATTTGTTACAATCTTTTTTTTCTACAGTGTGATGCTGCCCCCCACAGGCTGAAGTTTGCAATCACATGTTTAAGTTCTAAATCCTCCCCCCTGTTGAGATTAAAGACAGAATGAGTTTCCATTAATTTTTAATGGAAACATTTTAATTTCACCATAAATTATTTTGTGCTAACCACTACACCACCCTGTGGCCCTATAATAAAACGTATTAAAGAAATGATTTATACTAATAATTATATATTATATACAAGTACATGAAAGAACATTATCACCCAAATAAAATATAATAAAAAATAAGACACAGATAAATACAAAATTAAACAAATTAACAAAAAATATAATAAAAAGAAATTGAGGCATTGAAAATCAAAGATTGAATGTGTACACCAAACCACAATTAGATGATTGATTTGCTGTCACCTGCATTCACTTACTGTAATGGGGTCCTCGCCTCCATTGAATTGCTTAATTTGCTAAAATGATTCTACATAAATAATCAATAGATCTGTCATATGATTATTTCCTATAGAATGATAACCAACATTGCATTTCGTCATGTAATAATCTACCATCAATTGTATGATAAATGTGATGAGTCATGTAAAATACTTTGATTAAATGTAGCCTATTATTATCAAAAATGTAGGCAAGGCAACTTTATATAGCACATTTTAGCACAAGGTGATTCAAAGTGCTTTACATAAAATAAAATGAAAATACAACAATTCAACATATAGCATCTGGGACAAAATACAGAAGTAGCACAAATACAGCATGTAAAAATGACAGGCTTAAATGAAAAGGATATCAATTCTATACAATTGGCCATGCAGGAAATAAATGAAAGCTATCCCATCGATTTGCATAACAATCAGTTGAAATGTGATGAATATCACTTTCTAACATTGCTATTAGTGCTACCAAATGATAAAATATGGAGAATTTCACATAAATTGCAGTGAAACAATAATGCTATTTTAATTCATATGAATGTTACTTATTAGGGCTGTCTTTTTGTTCTTTGGGGATTTTCCTTTTCATTTTAGGGCTTTGGTTGCATTAATAGGTCCACATAACTGATTAGTTTAAAACAAAAACCATCAAGAAATCAATTGGTAGATTATTGTCTACATATATTTTGTCCCTTTGATGGAGGATTTATATAACATGATGATGCTGAAATACTTCATTGTCTTTGTCACTTACGCATTCAGCCTGTCGCCAATATTCTGCCACGCCACATCCCTCGCTTTATTGATTGCCGCGGTATTGCCCTTCTTTCAGATTATGTGGCTGTAATCCTCATATACCTCCATGATGAGGGTTTGCTCCGCTGCGGAGAACATCTCTGCACGTTCTTTTCCTCTTGCTTTTCGGCATTTTTCACAGTTTCCGCGCTCGACTAGAATGGGCTTTTTATTTTCCCTGTGGGCGTGCAGAAGTTGAGGCTTAACAGGTGAGGCTTGACTAAGCGTCAGGTGGAGCCATCTGATTTCACTTGATGGAACGCCTTGGAGCTAGATTGGGAAGTGGAGCTTAGTCAAGCTTCAAGCTTACACCTAAGTCTGGCAATTCTTAGCTATGTTGACCCTAACCCTAACCCCTATGTCTCGTTTCGGCTCTCGTTTACGTTGTTTCCACTGGCTTACATTGTTTTCGCTTTCATTTCTGCTCTCGTTTGGCTCTCGTTTACGTTGTTTCAGCTCTCGTTTACGTTGTTCCCGCTCTTGTTTATGTTGTTTCAGCTCTTGTTTCTGCTGTGCCCGTTCTCGTTTATGTTGTTGGTTGTTTATGTTATAAGTGTAGGAGAAGATGTTGACCCAAAATACCCCCAGCAGCAGCAACATGAAAACAAATGTGAGAGATCGCGGACTCAGCAACATTGTCATGTGAGCGGAGCCTAAAATAAAGACATCCAGTGTGAGGACATAGAGGACATGAGCAGTAAAATGTGGGCTGATTCATTACACCACATCTGCAAATGGGCTTTATTAGCATAAACAATGATGAACAAATGATTCGCAGTCAGAGATTCATGCACTTGAAAGAGGAAATTTTTTGTTTGTTTTTAACGTCTTGATTTTGTTTGTTTTTTAACTGCTACGATAATAAACTGCTGTGGTGGTAAACAACTGAGCGAGCAAGCTATCTTAGCAACACCATTAGCAAGAGGCAGAGAAAAAAAATCATAAATATTTTTCTGTTTTCTTTTTGTTTTAATTGTCAAATAATGACCATTAAATGCATAACCATGCCACACACAACAACTAAATTCACTGGCTTTTTTTTTGAAGGTTTTTTCTTTTGTATACCTTGTATAAGATTATCTTCATTATTATGAATTCATTCACTTTCATCTTTGTTATTTCTTCAGATTATAACCAATGTTAGACTATACACAAAGAGAGAGGGAGAGGGGGACAGACAGAGAGAGAGGGAAAGAGAGTGAGAGGGAGAGAGAGAGAGGGAGAGGGGGACAGACAGAGAGAGAGAGAGAGAGCTCACAATGGTCAGTCAGTGCCACAAAAACATATTTTTTCTTTGATCTGAGATTAAAAACACTGATAAAAAGACATCCACTGATCTGTTGTCAGGCAATTAAATGACAGATTACTGTTACTGTAAAAATACTGACGTTTCCTGAACCGCAAGTCTGGACCACGCCCACTCTTCCTTGACAACAACAATAATAAGAATGCACCACTCTGTCATTTCTTTCTTTTGTTATTTTGTGTCAAATTCAGCTGCATTTACAAAACACATGCATTTCTGCCGTTTGTGATTTTAATCTCAGAATTCCGACTTCAATCTCAGAATTCCAACCCTCCGAATTCCTATTTTATCTCAGAAATCCAACTTTAATAACAAAATTCCATCTCCAACTTTAATATAAGAATTCTGACTACCCCTCTGTCTTAATTTCAACTTTAATTTCAGAATTCCCACATTAATCTTGGAATTTTTACTTCAATCTCTGAATTTAGATTTTTCTTCTTTGAATTATGACTTTAATCTTGGAATTTTGAGTGTAGTCTGAGAATTTAATCACATAATACTGATTTCTCTACTAGAATTCTGACTTTTCCTACATTAATGTCTTGGAATTCTGAATTAAAAAAAATCTCAGAATTCTCACTTTAATCTCCTAATCCTCTTCTGTAAATACACAGTTTGTGTGAGTATATGTGTAAATGCAGCTTTCATAGGAAGTAGAATTCTGGGAAATTTTGGACTTTGGTGGCCTCGTCCAGTCTCACTGACGCCGCTCACCTCCAGTTTTCACATAAATGAATCATATCTTTATACAGTTTGAGTTAATGCAGGTACAGTGCTTTATACTGTGCACGCGCACACACACACACACAAGTTTAAGAAGAAAAATTCGCATTTCATTTTTTTCCTCAAATGATTTTACATTTAAAAAGTTTCAAAGTTGAAAACAATTTCAGTGAAAAGTAATTATGGCTCAGTGGGGTGATGTGTGTGTGTGTGCGTGTGTGTACGTGTGTGTGTGTGTATGTGGGTGTGTGCTGGTAGTCTCATTAAATCAAACCCGTTATCTTCATCATCTTCATCTTCTCTACTGGCCGATAGAGAATCACGTCGACAACCACGACGTCATACATACGATCATCGTGTTCTTATTGTCAACAAAACAGTTAAAGTTTAAAACAGTTTAAATTAATCCGAACAGAATGCTGGTGACACACAAGTTTTTATGAATCCAAATTCACGTTTTAAGATAAAAAGAAAATTTTCTGCATTCGAAAATAATAATAATGATAATTTATTTATAATTATAATGTTGTTTTCTCAGATTTCCCACTTTAATCTCAGAATTTTGATTTAAATCTATGAATTAAATCTCAGAATTCTGACCGCAATCTCAGAATTCTGACTTTTTTCGCTCAGAATTCCCACTTTAATCTCAGAATTCCGACTTCTTTCTGCAACTGAAAGCATAACAAGGCATTCATTTTGTTTCGTTTATATCATGTGTTCCTCTGAGCGTGTCTATGGGCGGTAGCTGACTTTTTCGTCACGTTAGCGTCTTAATTACGTTATCTTTTTCGTTTTCTTGTACTACTTTTGTCTTTTCGCGCCTTTTTTGTCAGAAATTAGAAGTTTGTTAATTCAACATCTGTTTCAAACGTGAAGTAACGCGATAACGTGAGAAACACTGTTAGCTTATTAGCTGTAGCATCACTGGCTGTCTAAAAAAACACAAACTCCAAAGGAATCAAACTCTTCACAGCTGCATTCTAACGGTGAACCCCCCGCAGTGTGGGTCACGTCAGTAAAGATACATTTTAGCGCCTGTAACGTTTGGTCACATTATCGGGCTGAAACATGTGTGTGTGTGTGTGTGCAGAAATGCTGAATTATTACATGACGATGTAAAAGAGATAGAAACCCTGCCCCCACCCACAAACCCCTCCCCCCAACAACACCTGGTCTCTGTTTAAAATATTTCCCCGATGTTAAAATCACACGTTGACAACACTGATATAAAAAACATGTGAAAAATCAAGAGAAATCGTGAAAAAAATAAAAAGTCGTATGAGAAAAAGACGACGCATTAAAAAGACATTGTGCTGTTGCGATGTGCTGGTTCACGTTTATATAAAGAGGGGTGATGGGCGACACAAATAAACCCCGTTTTTTCACTTTTAAAATGGCGACAAATCTGTTATGACGTCATTCGTAAATGTTCACATTTTCATATTTAAAAAAAAAATTGTGAAGAACAACAGGTGAAACTGAAGAAGAAGATGAGGGGGAGGGGCCAGAGGGAAAATAGGAAGGGGCAAAAAAATGAGCAAAGCTACCCATGTTTGTACCAACAGGTACAACGTTTCCTCTGCTGAAACCATGACTTGTCATAAAGTGGCGAAAAACGACACAACACGGCATCATGACACAGCACCGCACGACAGCGCCACCTACAGTACACGACCATTCAGCCACATCTAAGTGTGTGTGTGTGTGTGTGTGTCTGCTGTAGATCATCCTGACATTTTATGGGAAATATCGTGATAATGTTTGTCGTCATTTATCTTTTTTGCGACGTCACATTTTTGTCTTTCAAAAAAATTATTTTGTTTCTCGTCTTGTGTTTTTTTTTCAAAAACAATGTTTCTTGTCTTTTAGTTTTAGATTGTTGTTGTTTTTTTTTTTTAAAGGTCCAGTACGCAAACATTTAGCTTTACAAGATGCAAAAAAATAGATTTGACGTAAATCGGACGTAGATTTGACAAAGACTGTGATTCTGCAGCCGCTCTAACTGTTGCATTCAAGGACCGTCGTAGATTCTGGTCCTGATGAATTCTGAAAATATGCTACGATAATATTTTTATTTGAAAACTCTTTTTTTTTTAGCTTTTTTTACGTTAAAGTGTTGACACTGATCTACAGCAGACACGTTGAGGACGTGTTTGTGTGTGTGTGTGTTTATGTGTATGCGTTGAGTCGTTCTTTGGAGCGTGTCGAGTGGATGTCATGCAGCTCCTGCTCCTCCTTGGACTTGATGTCCTCATACTTCTGCATCCGGCTGGCGTCCTTCAGGTAGCCCCAGTTGGCAGCCAGAGCCATCAGGAAGTGGACCTGGGAGGGGGAGAAGTCAAGATACACATTTTAAATCTCTACAAAATTAGTCTAAATGTACCTTTATTTACAGTAAGAACTGGTAAAAAGACTGTAAACACTGTAAATGTCTCTCTGTCGTCTCTCACACAGATCCAACTCAGTGTCAGATTTCACTACCAGGCCACACCCCCTCACTCCTCCTCCTATATATACATATATATATTGTAGAACTTTCTAGCAGGCAAAGCTATCATTCTATTTATCTGTTTATTGTTGTAATTGGTATCAAACACTGTTGCTTTTAAAGTGCCTTTAAGATGCATTGTCAAAGCCCTTTTTTGTTATATATTACCTTTGTGCGTGCTTTTAAAGCAATCTATCATTAGAACCTGTACGACTTGTCGGTTTTACAACCTAACAGACTGCTGTCTAACTAACTAACTACTTACTGTCTAACTAACTAACTTCTAACGGACTGCTGTCTAACTACTAACTGACTGCTGTCTAACTGCTGTTTAACTGCTGTCTAGCTACCGCTAACTGTGTATGTGGAATAAAGCTTCAGAAAGACAGTCGAGTTGTACCCGCCACACTTGTTCTGGTTACCCTTTCCAGAAGGGAGCATTGAGCTGAAAGGATCAGACAGTAAATATATATATATGTATATATATATATATATATATATATACATACATATACACATATGTATACACATGTGTATATACAGTATATGTGTGTGTGAATGTTCTCACCATGGCGATGACAGCAGCTCCTGCTCCTGCCAGAGCACAAACAAACAGATGGAAGGTCATGTCCAGCTGTAACACACACACGCGCACACACACACACACACGCACACACACACACAGAGTTATTATAAAAGTTTTGATGTAAATCACAAATAAATTTCATCTGGAGAAATTTACAAAACTCATCCTCATCTTCCTCCTCATCTTCCTCCTCTTTATCCTCCTCCTCCTTATCCTCCTCTTCCTACTCTTTATCTGCATCTTCCCCCTCTTTATCTGCATCGTCCTGTTTATCATCTTCCTCCTCCTCTTTATCCTCCTCTTTATCCTCATCTTCCTCCTCCTCTTTATCCGCATCTTCCTCTTCATCCTCCTCTTTATCCCCCTCTTCCTCCTCTTACCTCGTTGGAGTCACACATCTTCAAGAACTTCTCAGATCCTGCACACACTTTCTTCTCCTCAGAGATGGTAACTGCTCCTTCACAGAGAACACAGAGAGAAACATCTTCATCATCACCATCTTCACCATAACCATCATCATCACCTTCATCATCATCATCTTCTTCAACTCCATTATCTTCATCATCATCTTCACCATCACCATCATCATTATCCTCATCATCACTGTTAAAATCAGCTTCTTGTCAACCACAGGTTTTTAAATAAAGTTCATAAGATCAAACTGTCCTTAAAGCAGTGGAGTCGCCCCCTGGTGGAGATTCTTAAAATCTCACATTTCAGACATCTTTTTCTTCAAAATAATTTTTTTTTTAACTGTCAGATCTAGTTGCAGTTTTCTAGTTTGGACAGCAGAGGGCAGTGCTGTGACACACACAACTCAGATGGTCACATGACTGTATCTCCTCCTGAGCACATGGCTCGCTGTGGGAACTCAACCTGTGATTTGGCTGAAACTGTGAGCACACACAGGTTTTTCCATCTGCCAGTTTACACCTGACCGTCTTCTTTCACCTCACTCTGTCAACATGTTTAAAATAAACAATAATGTGGTTATTGCAGCATCACAATTTTATATGTAGTTTCAGGGTCTTGCTTTATGGAGGCTGCCATTTTGTGTCGTCATGTTTATACAAGTGCAACAGACATTGATTTATCCCATTGATTTATGTTACATACAAACGGCTCAAGTACAGGGAAACGGAGGTTTGTAAACCACTCACTCTCCCACACCAAACCGCATAGAGAAAATCAATGTTTTTAACATCTCACACAGGAGTAGTTGAATCACTGTTGCCTCTATCACAAAGTTCAAATGTCTTATTTTGTCACTTCAGTGTTTGGAATCATTTGTTTCGATTTAACTAAGTGACACAAAGTGACCACACGAGGCAGCAGAGGACCAGCAGCTCCTGTGTCCCCTTGAGCTAACATCACTGATTTTCTCTATGGGGTTTGGTGTAGGAGAGTGAGTGGTTTCCTGTTGGTGAAGTCTGTACACGTGTGTATCAGGTGACGCAACAGTGGTTCCATGTGAACTGACGGTCACGTACCAAACTGACGCAGGTCCAGGCAGAACTTCCCTCCTTCCACCAGGCTGCTGTTCTGACACATGGACCAGACGTTGAAGTACATGAAGACGGGCAGACTGGTGAACGCCGTCACTCCCAACCACACCAGGAAGAACAGGTAGGCCAGGAACATGAGCTGCACACACACACACATTTAAATGTTATATCACTTCACAGGTGAGTTTCAGGGCTTTAAGTTTCTGTCTTACAAATGCAGTGAGGCAGCGTCCACAGGCGGTGATCTTAAACTCTCCGTACAGATCTCTGATGGCTCCAGTGGTGAAGAAACCTTCAACCAACAGCAACACTCCAAACACGAAGAAGCCAGCAGCCAGACCATAGATGAGGTACTGCAGGATGTCAATGCTGTGGACACAATGAGGAATCACTCTCTAACTGATGAACACATGAAAACATCTATTTTTTAAGTTTGACAGTAAACATGATTTATATCATTTTAATAAAACAAGAGAGTGTGTAAGGGTGAATAATGTGCTCACTCACATGGTGAACACGTCCAGTAATCAGTGTGTGACAGGGTGAATAATGTGCTCACTCACATGGTGAACACGTCCAGTGATCAGTGTGTGACAGGATGAATAATGTGCTCACTCTCATGGTGAACACGTCCAGTGATCAGTGTGTGACAGGGTGAATAATGTGCTCACTCACATGGTGAACACATCCAGTGATCCTTCAGGAGCTTTGATGACGTCAAAATAGTTGTAGAGGATGCTGACGGTGCCACTTAAAGCCTCATGGCCACACCCGCAGAACAAGGCCACGCCCATGTAGAGGAGGACGGTGGCGATGAGCGACGCCCAGGGTAAACTGCCCACACATCGCTCACAGCACTCCTTACAACCTACACACACACAGAGACACACACACAGTCTGATGTAAATAATCTGAGAGAAGTTTGTCAGTCAGTCATCATCACCATCTACCGCTTTATCCTTCACCAGAAGTAGAAGGGGGTGCTGGACAGTTCGCCAGTCCATCGCAGGGCAACACACAGATAGAGACAATCAACCATTTACTCTCACACTCACTCCTATGGTTAGTGTCCAATTTACCCACATTACATGTTTTTGGACTGTGGGAGGAAGCCGGAGAACCCGGAGAGAACGCACGCACACACGGGGAGAACATGCAAACTCCATGCAGAAAGGCCCTTGTTCCAACCGGGGCTCGAACCCTGGTCTTCTCGCTGCAAGGCAAGAGTGCTAAGCACTACACCACCATGTGGCCTGAGTGAAGTTTGTGTTTACTGGGAAAGATCGCAGTCACAGGGAAAGATCGCAGTCACAGGGAAAGATCACAATCACACAAAAACAACAACTGAAAACTTTGATAAAAAAGCTTTCTGTCACGTTTAAACCTGAAGTTTCTCTGTAAGATCCACTGCCTCCATCACTAAGTTCAAATGTATGATTTTGTCACTTCAGTATTAGAAATTCTTCGTTCAGATTGACCTCAGTGACACAAAGTGACCACACGAGGCAGCAGAGGACCAGCAGTTCCTGTGTCCCCGCAGCTAAAATCACTGATTTTCTCTATGGGCTTTGGTGTGGGCAAGTGAGTGGTTTACAAACTTCAGTTTTCCATTGGAAAAGTCTGTCTAACAATGAGATAAAGATATGATCATGTGACATAGATTAGGAATGCACCAATCCACTTTTTTTCACTTCCGATTTGATCCCGATACCTAAATTTGGATATCTGCCGATACTATTCCGATATGGATGCTCTGTTTGCATTAATATTATTATCATCATTATTGTTGATTTTATATAAGGCTGTAATAAACTCCTTTATACAGGCAAGTATGATATGTACGAACATATGTCCCAAGAGGACTTACTTGAGGTAAGTATAAGGTCAGAAAAGGAAGTCATAAAAACAGGAAATCCTGTTGACAGGAAAAATCCCATCCTGACAACGAATATGCAACTGCCAGGGTTTCAAATTGAAAGGTATGAATCAATCAACATCTGGTTTTGGTTTAGCAGGGTTTCATTTTCAGTTTAAAACTTAGCCAGCATTAATAAAAAAGTATGCCTCGCCTGTCCTTGTATGTCCCCAGCACTATTTATGATCAACACTTTTGTCCTCATCACTTTTTAACAATTTATCATTAATGAGAAAAAATTTTTTTGGGGCAGGAGACGGAGCGGCGCTGCAAGTACACGCCCACATCCCCGGCAAGCGGCGAGGTCTGGGTTAGGGGTAAGGGTTAGTGTAAAGCAGACGGCCGCCTGCCACCTTCACCCTGAGCTTTTCCAAGTCGACCTAGAGCCAGTCGTGGCACCCCACTGGCAGTTTTTTGTGTATGTGTATGTGTTATTTTTCATTTAATAGTCCCTAATAGTAGTGTGTAGGTGACAGCTGGGATTACACAGTTGCGGAGCTGATTTTCCTGGTGAACTCCTGGTCAATGCTCGTCAGTTCTCGCCTGACTAGCATTGACCAGGACAACCACAAGTCCACAACAAGTCAAATCTTAGTCCTAAACTTAATTCACAAATGAGGTTCTGCCTCGTGAGGACCGGGTTTGTGTGTGTGTGTGTGTGTGTGTGTGTAGCAGCTGTTAGCTGTTAAGTCGTAGCTGTGATGATTTATTAAATAGAGTCATCTGTAAAATGGAACCTTCTTCTTCTTCCTACCGAGCTCATGTCAGCCATTTTAGTTCCTCTGTTCCCGTGACAACACTGAAAGTGTACGTCAATCTTTTTTCTTACGTTGTTCGTCATGACAACCAGACTCTGTGTTATCGCAACACATAAGAGTGATATATGTGTGTGTGTGTGTGTGTGACTGTAGAACACTGGCAGGAGCCCCTGCTGTTGCCATGACAACACTACAGGCAAAGTGGGTCAGCAGCCTCCTGCCACACCCCAGTTGGCATGGCAACAATACTGGTCAATTAAACCTGAGCAGCATGATGACTCACACACACACACACACACACACACCTTTTTTCAGGGTTAAGACCTGGTTCTAGGGTTTAAGGCTCTATGAGGTGTCCTGACTAATATATACTAACAGGTTTGTGTGTGTGTGTGTGTGTGTGTGTGTGTGTTATAATCCTCATCAAAGACCTGGTAAAATGTGGGACAGCAGGTTCATGTAGGGAAATATTATATTATTAATGAGGCCATAGCATGGTCCTATCTCACTTATATCTGAGGTATGGCGGTGTACTTGCAAACATGAAATTGCTACAAACGAGCCAATGTAAATGGCTCATTTGTGCTCAAATAAAACAAAAACAAAAACCTGAATGTAAACAGAAGATTTCAAGAATTGGTAAAATATTGTAACAAATACACCTTTAGATTATACACAGATAAAACTGAATTGAAATGTTTTTATTGTGTTATATTTTTAATTTACTTTATATTGGACACTTAATCTATTTGAGTTGTTTAATTGTACATCTTATTTTCTGACCTGACCTATGACCTTTTAATGTTGGTAACATGTTACATTTTATAATCTCTTTCACACAAAAAACCCCATAAACATTAAATCATAAATGTGGCTCAAAATCACACCCGCAGAACACGGACTGTCTTGTGATTGGCCAGTTACCTGGAAGTGACGTCATTGGCACGTCAGCTCTCAGACCCACGGCTTCCCCTCTGGAAAGGCGGATGCACCACTAGCAATTATCAAAAACATTGAGTAATGCTATAATCCCTTACGTATTTGACCCGGAGTCTGACCCAGAGTCAGAGGACCCTGTGACAAGTGAAAGACTGCTGCAGGAGCCTGGAGCTTCGATAGCGCTGTGGTTACCGAGATGATAAACACACATGCAAATGAAACACGAGCATAGCGTCTCATTTAGCGTGTAGCTTAGCCTGTAGCCGGCTATCGCTAATGCTAAATGACAGAACAAGTGTAACCCGGGTGAAGAAACCCTTTATTATTGTTATTATCCCCTTTTGTGATGCCGTGCGTCATTACGTTGCATCGCTACGTCATTAGGTCGCGCCACTACGTAATGACGTCGCACCTTACCGCCGTACCACTGAAACATAACTCCGTTGGGGCTTGCTGCCGGAAGCAGTGAGAGGAGCATGTCAGGGGAAATGTTTGCTGCAGGAGCCGACTACCGGAGCCGCTGATCGTCCGATTCGGAGAGCTAGGCTGATTGAATCACGGAATTGGCCAGGTTGATGGGGAGCTAGAGGTATAGACAACTTTGAAGATCGTTCGAAAGATCAACTGAACCTCCACTGCTCTGTTCGGGCTGGTAGGAGGCTCCTCTTTCTGCCCTTGCAATCCATTAACAGCCCACATATACATTACATACAGTACATTCACCCCTCAATACAGACTTTTTCCCTAAATTTAGTTACTGTCAAAATGTATATATGGTATGAACTGTACATATTGTGTTGTGTATGAATGGCCATTTGTGTTTTTTGTTGTTAAATATTTTCATGGTTATGGCTCACAATTATATAGTGTCACCAAAACTAAACTGCGCTCTGTCTTCCTCTCCACTCCTGTCAGACTTAGGCTTCTGAACCTAGCCCAAACTTAGTCTTTTGAACCTATAACATATCTAAATAATAGCTATCTGTTGAGCTAACTGTGCTTTACTAGGGTAGCGTACATGTTACACAAGCACACAAAGACAGTTTTACGGTTTGTAAGAATTGTAATATACGTATTGTTGGCACTGATCCTTCCTTTAGGTGAAGTTTGGTGCTGTGTCCTGCTTTATATTGCTACTTTCAACCGTAGAAGAAGAAGAAGAAGAACTACTCTTGTTGTAGCTGCTGAGTATATCGGTTGTATGGAGTTCAGCAGCTACAACAAGAGTAGTTCTTCTTCTTCTACGGCTGAAAGGATGTTCCGGGACTCTAGTGCCCGGACTAGGAGGCGTTGCTGTTTAGAGGAGTTGTGAAATTTGCCGTTGAGGTTAGCGGAAGTCCGGTTCCGCTTCGTAGAGCTCAGGAAAACAATCAAACCTGCGCTCTCAGCAGTGGCTGAACTGGTTGTTATGGACTTTTAGGGCTTCATAAACAAGGTAATGACGCAGATACATACAAACACAGTGTTAATTGGCCTCTTTAATAGATTATAAAGGAGGACCACGTTAAAGTTTCACAGGTAGAGAAGAAACAAACAACATTTCCCATGATCCTTCAATGCTTCACTGCTTTGTTATGGGACAAGTCTCTCTGTGTCTGTGTCACTGTGTGTCTCTCTGTCTCTGTGTGTCTGTGTCTGTCTCTGTGTCTCTGTGTGTGCGTGTGTGTGTCTGTGTCTCTACAGTATCTCAGTTTGTCTCAAAGTGATTTATTATCGACGGCTTCTTTCTGCATTAAGTTACTTTCTATTAGTGGTTAGAAAAATGAAAATTTGAAAAATTTAAATTTGTTTCTAAACTGAACGGCTGTTAAATCTGACTTTTGTGTTGCTTCTGTAAAAAGTTATTTTTATCTTTTTATGAATTGTTTTTATGTCAAAGAAAAATGGCCTCTTCTTTAAACCCAGGCCACGCTCCCTTTGAAAAAGGTGTAAAATAAATGATTTTTCTCTGATTTATTTATTTATTAAGAAAAAGTCCTCTGATTGGCTCAAATCCATTTCCTTTCACTGGAAAAAAAATAATTCCCAACAGCGTTACCATGGAGACGATCGACGATCATCAAAATTAAAACCACATTCAAATCACTAATGTGCATGTGTGCACGTCTGCATGTGTGCGTGATTGTGTGTGTGTGTGCAGGTGTGCGTGTGCATCTGCGTGTGTGTGAAAAAATCATCATCAGCTGTTACTTTTTTATTTATTTCACACTAAAGAAACGAGGACACGCCCATTTTTACTATTGACGACAAATGCGATAAAATCATTGTTTAAATTAAACTCAGAAAAAAAGACAAACAGCAACAAAAATTGAGGGAGGGAGAGAGAGAGGGTGAGGGAGGGAGAGAGAGGGAGGGATGAGTGAAAGTAGATGTTAGAGGAAAGAAGTGGAGACAGAAGGACGGATGAAAAGAAGACGAAGAAAGAGTGGTTTGAAAATCAGAAATGAAAAGGATAACCCTAACCAGGTCTGCAGAGGGAGTGAAAAAATGGAGGGAAAGAGAGTGCCAGGAGATGAGATGAGAGGAGAGGAGTGGAGAGAAGGAGAGGAGAGGAGAGGAGAGGAGAAGAGGTTCAGACAATTGTGAAGCATCAACAATGGAGGCAAACAAAGAAAATCTCAGCAGTGAATCAATCACTGCTGAGATTTTCTTTCTGTTTTCACTTCAATGCTTTGATTTTTTTTTTAAATCTTCAACCCCCCACCACACACACACACACACACACACCCTCCCCCCTGCCACTCCCACCTCCATCCATCCTTGCATCCGTCTGTCGTCTATCTGTTCATCCAGCCTCCAAAACAACACCGTGTCTGCCAACAGCTCCTCATCCTTTCATCCTCACCCTCTGCCCAAACATAATGCTTTCATTCTCCTGCACACACACACACAAACCACAGCTCCTACAAAATAAAATTCTATTCTATTTTTCCTCACACATTAAATAAGAAACACAGACACACCCATACACACACGGGGGTGATGTTGAACAGTAAATTGCAGATTATAATAAAAAAAACCAAAGGTGTGTGTATGTGATGATGAAGGGATTAAAATGAAGGAAAGAATGTTATTTTCTGACCTTTCTGGCTCTGAGACTCGTCCATGTTTTCCTCCATGTCGACACAAACTCTCCCTTTGTCTCGTGTGAAGCTGTTTAAAGCCGTGTGTTAGCGCTCAGCACTGTGTGTGTGTGTGTGTGTGTGGGAGGCTCTGCCTGTGTGTGTGAGAGTGTGTGTGTGTAAGTGTGTGTGTGTGTGTTTTCCCTCCCTGCAGATGATGATGATGATGATGGAGGTGCAGGGAAGTCCCTGCTTATCTTCTCTTTCTTCCATCATCTTCTCTCAGATCTGTCTTTAGCTTTAGCATTAGCTAAAATCACACATCTTTAATTAAATGATGCATTTTTATACAATAAAAAAAGAAAAAAACAGAAGCTTTTTGTTTTTAAACCCAGGACTTTTACTTATATTAGTTTAAACATTCCATATATGCCAAATAGTGAGCTGTTCTTTAAAATCAGCATCAAACTGACCAAATACTGAACTGTTCTATACATCCACCAAGAGACAGTCTGCCAAATAATGAACTTCACATTACATGTCAATTAGCAGACGCTTTTATCCAAAGCGACTTACAATGGATCAAGTACAATTAGCCAGGGGTGGAATCGAACTTGCGACCATGATGTCTTTGGTACACAAGGTAGGGTCTTAACCACTGAGCCACTCCACCCCCTGAACTGTTCTATACATCCACCAACAGACAGTCTGCCAAATAATGAACTGTTCTATACATCCACCAAGAGACAGTCTGCCAAATAATGAACTGTTCTATACATCCGTCTGCCACCATCATTAAGTTCAAATGTCTTATTTTATGACATTTGAACTTTTAAATTTGAGCATTTAAAAAACTTTGTTCAGATTGATCTCAGTGACACAAAGTGACGACACGAAGCAGCAGAGGACCAGCAGCTCCTGTGTCCCCGCCAGCTAAAATCATTGATTTTCTCTATGAGCTTTGGTGTGGAAGAGTGAGTGGTTTATAAACTTTAGTTTCCTGTTGGAAAAGTCTGTCTCACAGGCAGATAAAGACGCAAACATGTGAAGTAGAAATCAGAGACTACACTGACGTAGAAGTCTTTTATTAAGTGGCTAAAACCTGTTTTTTCTTCACTTCACACTAAATTCCATAGTGGAAATCAGCGATTTTAGCTCAAGTATGAGCTTAAACAACTCATACGATTGCAGAAACATGTAACCCTTCATTTTAAGAGTTTTCATACGTTGTTTTGTCTCTTATTTCTCACATTAAATGAATAAAAGTGTCAGGTTTTACCTCCACAGTTTTCAGTTTCCTCCTCATGTGAACAGGTGCATCCCGTTTGCTTCAATTATCCTTGAGCTGAATCTGCGACAAACTGATTGGAGTGGAGAGCTGCTATAATTTATACGGATGAGGAGGAGAGAGTGAATCAACTCACGATCCATTTGTGCTCAAATAAAACAAAAACAAAAACCTGAATGTAAACAGAAGATTTCAAGAATTGGTAAAATATTGTAACAAATACACCTTTAGATTATACACAGATAAAACTGAATTGAAATGTTTTTATTGTGTTATATTTTTAATTTACTTTATATTGGACACTTAATCTATTTGAGTTGTTTAATTGTACATCTTATTTTCTGACCTGACCTATGACCTTTTAATGTTGGTAACATGTTACATTTTATAATCTCTTTCACACAAAAAACCCCATAAACATTAAATCATAAATGTGGATTAATTCGTTCATTCATTCATTCATTCATTCTTGTCGGTGTGTCACGTTCACCTGCAGTACATCCAGGAACCATCATGGGGCGAAGTTCACACTGAGTAAAGAGAGTGCACAGTTTATCTACAGTCTGTGGTCAGTGAGCTCCCTCTTGTGGACAAGAGTCTAAAATACACCAACACGTGTGTGAGTATCTGTGTGTGTGTGCGTGTCTGTGTGTATCTGTGTATGTGTGCGGGTCTGTGTGTATCTGTGTATGTGCGCTGACCGAAAGGCCTCAAAGACTGTCACAGCCGAGTCTGAGAGTGGCTGTCCAGGGAACCGAGGGATCCTTGGGGGAGACTTTGGGCTGGGTTCATTTTGTTATTACTTCTCTTGTTTTTATTTTAATAAATGTTGTGTACACTACTGTTTAGAGTCATGTTTTTTAACTCTGCTCAAACCTGATTTTAATTAAGAACCTGTGTGTTGGTTTATCTTTAAGGGTCCTAGGTTCTCATACCTTTTTAACAAATTAATTGATTTCAGACCAATTAAACCGCGCCGCATCTACCATGTGGCGTCTACCAAGTGTGTTCATAAACAGTTAATAATGTGTACCTAATAAATTGGCAGATGTTTGTTTAAATCCAACCAGGAAGGGAAATAGGAAACAGCTTACATTTGCTATTACACATCCATACAACACCATCACAGGTAAACACTGACAACTACTGGCCTGTAGTTTTGTCTGAAATAGGGTTATAATAATAATATATGTTGATGGTTTGTTTCCTAATTATCACTTCAGCCCATGTATTGGTTTTGGTGGCTCTGTGGGTCCGTGTGTGTTTTTAGTGTGTAAAAGCTCATGAGTTTGTAACAGCTGTGAACTTTATAAATCTTCAGAATGAGTGAGAGGACACTTTGTCAACAAGAAAAGTCTTTAAGAGAGAATTTATAGAAATAATAGGTTCAGTTTCTACAGTAACCATTAACAACCACATGAAGACAGAGAGAGAGAGAGGCGATCTGAGCTTACAACGGCTTGATCACTCTACAGTTATTGTATAATGTAGTGGGATGTGTGTGTGTCTGTTTGTGTGTGAGTGCGCAAGGATTGTCATCAGACCCTGAGGAACCCCAAAACAATGAATGCCCCCCCAGGGACAGGAGACGTACAAGTCCGTTATGTATTTAACTGAATCCTGTGTGTAACTAAAGAGAACAGTTAGTATAAATAATGATATCAAACTTTTAAAGGCTCATTTATACTCACAGATTAAACACAGAGGAACATTTACAATCACATCAATCATCAAGTATTTACGTGATCATTTATATTATTTTAATTGTCTGGAGTTTTCTGTCACTGTTGAATAAAAACAAAAACACAGCACTTTGTTTTAAAGTGCTTTATAAATAAAGTTGGATTGGATGTAAAATGTCTTTATTCATGCTGCTGAAGGCAGATTATATAACATTAAAAAGTACAAAAGTATCGTTGCATTCATAATTTTCATATTGTTTATAATCTTTAATCTTTAACGTTCTACTGGAGTAAGTTTGTCAATAACATAGAGTGAAAAATATTTCTTGTAACAAATAAAACTAAAGATTCAAGTTCCTCAAAAGTCCTTTAACATCAGTGCAAGTGTGACATTGATGTAAAATGATCTTTTTTGTCAACTGCATCCACAAACTGCCTCTAATTATTTTATATCAAGTTGTTTATTTACAACTTAGCACTTGTTTATTTACAAAAGCCGGAAGGGTTGATGGCCGCACCAGAGGGAGAGGAGATGCTGACAGATCACAGATGTAAGTTTGACGTTACTTTGTTTCCTCACTGACACCTCTTCTTCTTCTCATCTCCTGTCTTTAATGAAACATTAACAGTCGCGTGTTTGTGTCTCACGCTCTGTTTGCAGCAACAACGCAAACCTGCTGCAAACCTGCTACAAACCCCGGACTGGATTTCATGGACGGACTGGACTTGATTCGGTTTGCTGGAGCGTATACAACAGAAACTCATCACAACCTAACAGAAATAAACAGCAAACACACTTGACAGTTTAATGCAAGTGTACAATCAAACTCTAACACTTCATATATATTCCATTTAAATAGTTGCCAATTTCTTATGAAATGTGTGTAGGTTGTAAGGAGTGCTGTGAGCGATGTGTGGGCAGTTTACCGTGGGCGTCGCTCATCGCCACCGTCCTCCTCTACATGGGCGTGGCCTTGTTCTGCGGGTGTGGCCATGTGCCCGGGGCAGAGCAGCGTTACCTCGGCCTGTCCTGATGAAATGATCCGCTGGCTCAGACGTCTCTCAGATGCTTGGTGTGATCCATAGATTTGTGGTTGACGTGTTACTTTGTTTTAAATGTAAACACTTTGTATATTATTATTAATAATTGATTTTACCTTCGAATTTTAGGTTTATATTAAAGTCGCACGGCCATTGTATATGTATTTAAATATATGTATTTGTTAAAATCCCAAGTCTCCACCTCACCTGTCTCCTCCTCACCTGCCTCATCACTGCCACACCTACCTGGACCACACCCCTAATTCTATATAACCCGCCCCTTCCGCCCTTTGACCCCCCTATTTTCCCTCCAAACAATCCACGAGAACAAAGGGACACTGGCTGTGAGTTTTATGGACGTTCACTCATTTAATGATTCATTTGGTTGATACTACATCTTGTTTGAAGATTTACTTATTGTTTGTGTGTCAATATACTAGATTCCTGAGTTTAATCCTTTGCTAAAGAGAGGAAAGTAAGAGTGGATGTATTATTTTTAAGTTGAATGATTTGTCTGAATACACTGAAAACACTGAACACACTGAGCCTATACGGCTACTGGGCGCCCTAGGCGCCTGGATGATTTTCGGCCCGTTGCTGGGGACTGGCCGGACATTGGCACGGTCCCCCACCCAGATTCCAATCACACCTAATGACAACCCCTGCACATATACACTGATATGCGCGATCACACACACACACACACACATGCACACACACACTAACACGCTAAGATAAATTAAATTTAATTGATATAACTGTTGTAAGCCCGGACATACTCTCTTGATGTGGTCGTTAACAATTACTATATAAACTGTATCTGAAAGTATGTTCTGTATACACTAAATAATTTCAACTGTTTAATGTTATTAACCTGTTACTAACACACTAATGTCATCCTAAAGTTGTCTATGTTCTGTCTTATCAGGTATGTTCTGTCTACTTTATATAATTTCAATTTAATGGTACTAACCCATGTATTATACTGTTGGCCACCTTGCTCTCTCTCTCTCTCACTCTCTCTCCCTCTCGATCTCTTTCTCTCTTCTTTTTTCTCCCTCTCTCTCTCTCTCTCTCTCTCTCTCACTCCCCCTCCCTTCCTCCTCCCCGCTCACTCCCCATCCCCTTGTCAGTCCACTCCCTGTCCCCCTGTCTGGTCCGGCTGCCCGCAACACATAATCATAAAACAAATAAATAAAAATACTGCAGTTCCGAGTATCCCAGACTCGTCCTGCACATATCAAATCTGTCCGACACCAAAAGGCATGCAGTCAATCATATTACATGTCCTGGGTACTGGACAGGACAGGTTAAAACATGTGTTTGTTCCCTTTTCAGGATGAGTTGGAAGCAACCCAAGAGGGGCAGTGGCTCTTTTGGCAGTAGTGAATGAAGATCAGGTTCCTGCAGGAGTTCCCTTTGAAACTCACCATGTGTCTCTGGTCCTCACAATCAGGTTGTAATGGCTCACACACTGATCTACGCTCTCCATTTGAAGTTGTCAGAAGTAGAATGTAATAATTTGATTTAGTACAAAGAAAAGAGTCAATTCAACTTAAGTATTACCATTTGTATAAAGAAGATCATTTCAGTTCAGATAAATCCGTTTCACATACTTAAAGTTAAATTTTATTAATCCCCTTAGGGAAAGTATTCCTCTGCATTTTGACCGATCCTAGAATTAGGAGCAGTGGGCTGCCACACTGAGTAGCGCCCGGGGAGCATTGGGAGTTGGGTACCTTGCTCAGGGGTACCCCAGCCCTTTTTGGCCGGGTGGGGATTTGAACCAGCAACCTTCTGGTTACAAGTCAAGTTCCCTTTCCACTTGGCCACGGGCTGCCCACTTAGTAGTTTTTATTAACCCTTAACTGAATGGAATTAGTACAATGCACTTTACCCAAGTTACTTTAACAACAAATACTTGAGTTACTTGTACTCAAATCAAATACTTTTGTATGCTTAAATTGTTTGAGTTAATAAACTTAATTGGTTTCCTATTGGCCCCGCCGGGATCCCACCTCGGCCCGGCGCGTGTCGGTCTTCACTTAAGCCGCGCGGCGTGGTGCGGCGCACATGCGCACCCTCCATATCCACACTCCGGCGCGACGCGCACCGCAGCCGCTGAACCACCAGGCTCCTCACTTGCGACACGTACCGCAGCCACAGCGCCCGGCCCCGCCGGGATCCCACCTCGGCCCGGCGCGTGTCGGTCTTCACTTAAGCCGCGCAGCGTGGCGCACAAACCTACAAACCTGCTACAAACCCCAGACTGGATTCGGTTTACTGGCGTGAGTACAGTTCTCACAGTTTAAGTGAGGACACACACCGCGGCCGCGGAACCACCAGGCTCCCCAGTTACGACACGTACCGCCGCCGCAGCGCACGGCACCGGAACCGCAGCGCGAAACGCACAGCAGCCGCTGAGCCGGCGCAAACCGAGATACATTCAAGATACATTCTCAACATTAACTTCATACAAAAGTGCGGTGCGCCGGCCCCGCCGGGATCCCACCTCGGCCCGGCGCGTGTCGGTCTTCACTTAAGCCGCGCGGCGTGGCGCGGTGCACAGGCGCACCCTCCATATCCACACTCCGGCGCGACGCGCACCGCAGCTGCTGAACCACCAGGCTCCTCAGTTGCGACACGTACCGCCGCCTCAGCGCACGGCACCGGACCGCAGAGCGAAACGCACAGCAGCCGCGGAGCCGGCGCAAACCCCTGGCCAAACACGCACCACGGCTGCGGAACCAGCGTCTCAGCAGACGCCATCCCTGCCGTGAAAACGCGGAAACACACTAAACTACAAACAACTAACACAGAATAGCAACAATGACCAAGCAATACACAAACAATTAGAAAAAAAGAAAAAAGATATTTAGGTCTATATATTTATTAAATACAACGGCAATTCTTTAATTAACGTAAGGACGTAGACAAATAGACCATAACATCTTTATTAAGATGTTATGGGTTAACCCTGGGTTAACCCTAACCCTAACCCTTATGATGGTCTATTAAGATGTTAACCCTAACCCTAACCCACCATATATATATATATATATATATATATATAGTTGAGCTGTGGGCCACGCCCCTCCAGCCTTGATACACCCGGTTGGAGCCTCTCCCAGCCTGAATGCACCAGGCTGAGTGCACCAGGTGAAGTGATTTACTAATCAAGTGAGTTTGGAGTCACGCACACACAGAATCACTACAGAGCAGCAGTGGAAGCAAGCAGCATGAGAGGAGGAATGAGATCTGAGGGGTATTCCAGAAAGCGGGTTATGTGAGAACTCTGAGTTTGTTAACCCTGAGATGAGGGAAACTCTGAGTTATCCGTTCCAGAAAGAGAGGTAACTTAAACTCTGGGTCTGTTACTGCGGTAACTTACTCTGTGAACATAACCTGCTCGCTGGCAGGTTTACTATAAGAAACCCAGAGTTTCTACCCGTCTTCTCCCACACGAAGAAAGCAGTTAGACATGGATTGCCCATTCATTAGAAATCCAATCGGCATCGAAGCCGTATTGATCAGAAATGCATTACGTCGTGAGAGAATCTTCCGACCCAGATTAGACGTTTTGATTAAAAATAAAAGACAAATTCACATGTGATTTGGTTCTTCTTTATTCATTAAAAGTACAAAAGCAACAGTCAGGATTTGTAATATAGTTCCAACTATTAACATATTTCACATATTCACCTGTTTCACCATGACAATGCACCCACCTCAACTGGCGTTCAAGTAATAGAATTTCCAAGTCTGTTTTTCTGATTTGCCGGTCCAGGTACACCATTTCTTTCTCGGTTTTTTGAATGGTTTTCATTAGGTGCACCCTGTACAACTCTTTTACCGGCAACTCGGAAACATATGGACGTTTAATTTAATTCCTGCAGTTCTACATACAGATTTAACATGGTGTTGACCGAAAATCTCACTGTGTCAAGCTGTGCTCTAGAAGTTGATGGACCCTCCTCATGGTGATGCCCAGCCATGTTCTGTTGAAGGACAAGAATGTGCTAGTTTGTCCATTATCTATGCTCATCACTTCAGTGTACATGTCAAACTCCAAATTCCACTCAAGAATGTAAATGAATATGAATGGGTAGAGCAGGGCCACTAGCTATACATAATATTAAGACACACTTCAGTAGGCCCCTCCGGATCTCTCCCTGTGGCAGCAGACAGCGTCTCCTCCTCCTCTATATAATTCAGATTGCATATATATATATATATATATATATATATATATATATAAACGTTTTATTTAAAAAAAAGACATAAGTGTATACTTGCATGTGATGTAGGCACTGTCCTGGGGGGTGACAGGCTCAGATGAGCTTCCCCCGGGGATGCCTTCAGCCACAGGGCGACCCCTGTATTGGCTGAGAGCCAGCTCCTCAGCCTCTGTCAGAGGTGGTGGAGGTGGCCCTCCACCCGTTTTTCGGGCCTCTGCCTTCTTTCTGTTGGCTGAGCAGAACTCAATGTTTGCAATCTGAATTAATATTTACGTTACGTTTAATAGCCTTAGTCAATTAAAAATAAAAAAAATAAATCAAAGTGAGGTGCAATCATAGCCTAGGAAAATATGCCTTACCTTTTTGAATGATGTTTTTATGTTTCATTTTGAGCTGCTTCCAAGTCCTCCTTTCTCCTGTTGGATTGCACCTAAATGAAAAACTCAGATTTCATTCCTACTTATATTCATAACTATAGGCTATGCTACGATCTTACGGTTAAATGTTACGTCAATGGAATAGTACGTTCAAACTTACGCGTTGACTCGGGCAGCAATTTTCTCCCATGCGTCTCTCTCTCCTTCGCTGCTGCAGCTGTGTTGCATTCGCGGCGAAATATGTGCTCATATTCTCCGTAGGCCAGCAAAAGGATCTCCAACTCCTTCTCACTGAAATATGTTGATCTTTTTTTTTCTCGGTTGTCATGGTGACTCGTGGTATCGGGGCTCCATTGATGATGGCTTTTTTCAGTGGTTGTGCACGCGCGTACCTCGAGGTTAACATACTCAGAGTTGATTGAACTAACTCAGATCAGCTGTTCTGGAACCGGATACTCAGAGTTTCCCGACCTAGAGTAAGTCAACTCAGAGTTCAGGGATAGACTCAGAGTGTGTTGAACCTGCTTTCTGGAATACCCCTCTGGTGGATTGGACTGAAACACCAAGACTGTGCAAAACAAAGCATTCAAGGAAGACACAGCCGGGGAGCTTGAGCTTGTTGCATCATCGAAGTCCATTGTTTGCAAGTCATTTTAATGATCTGATTGTAAACTATACATGTTAGTGGGTAAAACCATGTTGGAAAACATAGTTAAAACTAATTCCTCTTAAAATCATGTGAGCTGAATGCAATTCAAAATGTTATGTATTAAAAGATGATTAATTCATCATGAGTTCAACTCAAATTCCATACTGTCATATTGCATGTGATTTCTGTATTTAATTTGTTTATTAAGATATTGTTAGATTATTTACTACTTATTTACAAGGTTTGGAGTGTGTTTATCTCGGTTTCATTTATTAAAATGGTATTTTGTTTGTGTTTAAAGGTTTTTCACCTGGTTGTAAACGTTGCATCAATCTTCTAAATAAAAGAAAGAAGAAAAAGAGAGCAAGTGTGACGAGTGGATTCCTGTAAAGTCTTCCTGAAAAATTAGCAGCCTTTTCAAGTGGGGAGTTTTGCACACTAAAGCCTTGCCATAGTGAGGGACTTGACATATATATTAGTGTGTGAGAGTGCGCATGGGTTGTTATTTGACCCAGAGGACCCCCAGAACAATGCAACGTTTGTGGAATGTTTTAAATAAAGTTATGGTTAAAAAAAGTCAGTCACAGCGCACATGTTTTCAATAATAAGCCCCGCCCCAAACATTTCAAGCTTTCACACCTGATTGGCTGACCATTGTGCCAATATTTAAACCCCTGTGTTGACAGCCGCACCAGAGGGAGAGGAGATGCTGACAGATCACAGATGTAAGTTTGACGTTACTTTGTTTCCTCACTGACATCAGTCTTCTTCTCATCTCTTGTCTTTAATGAAACGATCAGTCACCTGTTTGTCTCACTCTCTGTTTGCAGCATCAACGCAAACAGGTGCATGTTGTTCCAGAAAATGTGTACCTAATAAATTGGCAGATGTGTGTTTAAATCCAACCAGGAAGGGATATAGAAAGCAGTTTATAGTAGACATGTAGTTAGGGTTATGGGAAGGGGAAAATGATTTTCGTGCATTTTCGAAAAAATTCGTGCACACTCCATCCAGTCCTATGTAGCATCACAACCAAGCCTCATTAAGACCATGTGGAACTAAAGTGCCTAATTTGTATATCCAGACCCTCTCGGCTCTCCGTCTCTGGGTCGTGTTCCAATTTGGGTTAGATTCAAGGACGGAGACCTGAACTGCATCCCAGCCGTGCTGCAGAAAGTGTTTAACCAGGTGAGTATGGATGTCTTTCTTTCTTAAGATATTATGTCTATGTCGTGAAAATCTGGTGCGAATTGTGCTTCCAGTCTCACCGACATATTTAAGGCCACATTGTTTGCAAATTATTATATAGACACAGTTTCTGGAATTAATATTTCCCTTCTTATCAATTTGGTATATTAATTTGGTTCTATTATTAGACACCCACACTTGCTGTTTAAAGAATTTGTCCAGTGGCTTTGGTTTGGGATCAGTTAATTTAGGAATTTTGGCTTTTACCAGGTACCTGTGATTATATAAAATTCCCCTTTCTTTAAAGGAATTTTCAAAGTTTTTCTTAATTTCTCTGACCAGCTTCACCGTGGAGTCAGAATAAGTGGTGATGAAAGGCACCACAGAGGACACAATTTGGGGTTTAATTTGGAGGAACCTCTTGTAACAATTTCTAAGAAAGGACCTAGAGTACCCCCTGCTGGCCAAAGCAGTGAAGAGCACTTTAGTCGCTTTCTGAAAATCCTCTTTCTGTGTGCAGATCCTATGGAAACGTAACAATTGCGATTTAATTAGACCTGCAAAAGTGTGTTTCGGGTGAAAGCTGGTCTTATGCAATAGTGCATGTGTATCCGTCTCTTTAAAGAAAACTTTAACGTCCAATCGATTAGTTTGATTAAAAGTGGGCCCCTTAAATGTGGTTGTGTCCAAAAAATCTACTGAATTTCGATCCATGGTGGATTTAACCTTAATAGACGGATTGTAGTTATTAAGAGTGTTTAAGAAAATTTTAAAATCATCCTCTGAATCTGTCCATACGCCCCAAATATCGTCTAAATAGCGATAGTAGTGAATGGGTCTCTTTTCACACTGTCGGAGGGCTCCTGCCTCCCAATCTGCCATAAAAATATTGGCATATGCGGGCGCAAATTTCTTGCCCATTGCTGTGCCCTTAATTTGTAAAAAATATTCATTATTAAATTCAAAATCATTTCTAGTTAAATTAATCTCTAATAATTGTAATAATTCTTTATCCGGTCTTTTCCTATCATAGTTTTTGGAAAAAATGTTCTTCACTGATTGAATTCCCTCCTTTATGTCTATATTAGTGTAGAGACTATCAATATCGATAGTAAACAGGATCGAATCTGCCGGAATATCTACATTTTTTATTTTATCTATAAAATCATATGTGTCTTTAATGTAACTAGGGTGCGTGGTGGACAGTGGATTCAGGAAAAAGTCCAGGTACTCTGCGGTTCTGTAGGTCTCACTGCTGCAGTCAGAAACAATGGGGCGACCTGGAGGCATAATGTGCGGCTTGCTCCACTTAACAGGGTCCTTGTGTATCTTTGGCAACATGTAAAAACGTCTAGGTCTGGGCTCTGGATCACCAAGTAAATATTGTTTTTGTTTCGAATTAATAAACTTCTTCTCATGAAGTTTATTGATGATTTTAGTCACTAATGGGATGGTGTCCAGATATATTGGTTTTTGTAATTTAACGTAATAGTTTTTATCATTTAGTTGTCTATATCCTTCCCACAAATATTGCACTCGGTCCATAACTACCACTACACTGCCTTTATCTGCAGGTTTAATAATGATATTTTTGTTATCCATTAACTCTTTTAGTGCTAATTGTTCTTCCCCTGTCAAATTTTGAGTCACATGCTGGATCCTGAAATGACGGTCCAGATATTTTGAGTCCTTTTTAATTAACTTAACAACCTGGGGGGGTAGTTGTGCATCGGGCGGGGCCCAATCAGATGTGGGAGTGAAAGGGGGGGGGCCTGGAATCACCCTCATCACCATAGAAAGCTGCCAACTTTAATCTTCTATGGTATTTTCTAAGTCGAATCTAGACTGTTGCCTGATATTACTGTTAATATTAATAGTGGGGATGAAAGTAAGGCCTCTGTTAAGAAGAGCAAGCTGTGGGGTGGACAAGTGAACAGAATCACACAACAACAACACATTCTTAAACCCCACCTGAGAGGAGAGGTTTGTGGGGACTCTCAGTTTAAATGAGCACACCAGTGGTCAAACATGGCAGCCGCCGTCTCCTTCGACCAGTGGACCTGGTCAGCCTCAGTGCTGAACTTCCCCCTCGGCAGAGGTGGAATAAAGTCACAGTGCTCCTGGATGTGGCGATTAAGAGCCAGGAGACTGAATTTCTCCTGCTGTGGCAAAGCAGGGGAGAAGTTAATGGCCGGGACCAGAACTCTGGCGAGGGGAAATCTCAGCTTCGTAGCTCTTAAAGCTGCCTGCAGCTGCTTCACAGAGGTACCGTGTGCTCTCTGTGACCTGTGGTTCACACCAAAGGCCAAAACAATCAGCTCCGGTGGTGTGATGGCGATGGCTCTGGACAACAGGGCTGCAGCGTGGCGAAAGTTAGCCCCCGGGTAGCTGTCCACCTACAGGTGCTGATCCAAGAAGGGCGGGAACCTGCAAACATTGGAGTCTCCCACAATTAGGACCTTCTTCTTAACTGTGATGTTCCAGTCCTTCATTTTCCACAGAGTGCTGATGTGGCGAGTAGCTCTGCGTCTGCCCGAGGAGGGGGGCTCCATGAGCCCGGCCAGGGTCCTCTGCCTGGTGGTCGGTGTTGTCACGACCCGGCTCATGGTCGGACAAATAAAAGGAACTGCGCAGGTAAAAGTAACAAAATGATAATTTATTTCCCTAACACAAGGGACCAAAATGACGGCAAAGCAAACAAAAAGAACACCATAGAAAACGAGGGGCTGCGGCGGAGCGGCACACCGCTCTCCCTCCGGAGCCAGGCGATGTCAGGAACAGCTTGAGGCAGGAGGAAGGACCAGTTTAACACAGGTTTGGGAATTGGCCACGCCCACCAGCTCATCACCTGCAGCTTGACAAAGCAGAGGCCACCATACACGCATACACACATCCACAGGCAGGAGGCCGTCACACCCCCCTCTCTGAAAAACGGGGCCCAACCCCGAACTCGACAATGGCTCCCTCATTATTAAACCAAAACCAATTTTTTTTTTTTTTTTTTTTTTTTACTTTTGCAAATATATAGGCTACACATTCTACCTACTATAAAATTTGTTTTCTTCACAAATATATACATTCTACTTACTTTAAAGATTTTTTTTTTTTCACAAATATATACCTTTTACTTACTTTGAAGTTTTACTTTTTTTTTTTTTTTTTACACGTATAGAGTTTACGATGTTTAAGGCACACACACATCCGAGGACAGGAACACCAGCTGCTGTTGAGAACCACACAGCTCACTATGCGCATCTTCCACACCCCCACCTCAGCAACCTGGTACCAGTGGGAAGCAATTTAAGAGGGAAGGATGACAGAAGAGGGAACAGGAGAGCAACAGGACAACATCATAACAGCAATAAAGTCTTAGCTCAAACCTCAATCCTGAGGAACGCGAGACAGTGCGTCGGCTACGACGTTTTCCGCACCCTTTATGTGTCTAATATCAAGCCAATGTGACTGTAGAAATAACGACCAACGTATCAGACGCTGGTTAGGACATTGCAGCGAGTTCAAAAACAAAAGTGGGTTGTGGTCAGTGTACACCACTACGGGTACCGCTCCAGAGCCCAAGTACACTTCAAAGTTTCTCAGAGCCCAAACTAAGGCCAGTGCCTCCTTTTCAATCGTTGAATAGTTCAATTGATATGAGTTAAATTTCTTAGAAAAGAAACAGACTGGTTTTTCCAAACCCAACTCATCGGCTTGCAACAAAACGCCACCTACTCCGATGTGACTAGCGTCGACTTGAAGCGCAAAAGGTCGGTCAAACCTCGGAGCGGCCAGGACCGGTGCTTCACACAGCAGAGACTTTATCCTCTCAAACGCCTGCTGACAGAGAGGAGACCACACAAATGGGACACGCATTTTAAGTAGATCAGTTAATGGTGCAACGACTTCTGAGAAATTACGGCAAAACCCCCTGTAATACCCCACCAAACCCAGGAACCTCATCAGTTCCTTCTTAGTAGTGGGCGGAGGATAGAACTGGACAGCTCTTATTTTCTCTGCAACGGGACGGACTTTACCCTGACCCACAACCCGGCCCAGGTACGTCACCGTGGCCCGTGCAAATTTGCACTTGGCGAGGTTGATGGTCAGGCGCGCCTCAGCCAAGCGCAGGAACAACGCACGGACACGCTCCACATGAGACGGCCACGAGTCTGAAACCACCACCACGTCGTCCAAATACACAGTGCACCCCTCTAAGTCCCCCAAGACTCTGGTCATGAGCCTCTGGAACGTGGCAGGAGCGTTTCTTAAACCAAAAGGCATAACATTATACGAGAAGAGACCATTTGATGTAATAAATGCAGACAGGTCACGTGCACGCTCGGACAACGGAATCTGCCAATATCCTTTCAACAGGTCAAATTTACTCACAAATGCGGCGTGGCCCACTTGGTCAACGCAATCCTCCATACGAGGCAGCGGGAAAGAATCTGGTTTCGTTACAGCATTTAGCTTGCGAAAATCAGTGCAGAACCTGAATGTTTTGTCTGGCTTTGGCACTAAAATGCAGGGAGATGCCCAACTGGAAAAGGAGGGAACAGCAATACAATTATCCAACATATACTTCACTTCCGCATCAAGGGACACACGTTTTTCAGGACTAACGCGGTAAAACCTTTGGCGAATTGGGAGTGCATCACCTACATCTATATCATGTTCAATTACATTTGTTTGAGTAGGAGTGTCACCAAACAGAGATGGGAAGGAACTTATCACTTCAACTAGGTCGGCTTGTTGTGACTCAAACAGATGGCCCAACAAAAGATGTAATTTGTTCAAGGACTCAGAGTTGTTTAACCGACCTTGCTGCACCCCAGCATCAGCGTCGGGCAGACCATCCTCCACCCCGGCAGGCACCGACTGTGGAGGGTAAACCACAGACACTCTACTCACAGAACACACAGGCCGCGCAGGCACAGAGGAGGCGGAGACAGCTTCACCTGGAGGGACACGTTCATAGTAAGGTTTCAATAAGTTGACATGACACATCTGGACACTCCGTCTACGATCAGGTGTAGCAATGATGTAGTTATGTTCAGACGTTTTTTTCTTTATTTCATAGGGACCTCCATACTTCGCCTGAAATGGAGAAGTAATGATGGGAAGTAACGCCAAGACCCGGTCCCCCTCACTGAACACACGCTTCTCAGCCCTCCGGTCATACAGTGTCTTCATCTTACTCTGTGCAGTACCCAAGTTTTTCTTTGCCAATACCCCTGCAGCATACAACCTATGACGGAACCCATTTACATAATCAAGTACATTTTCTGGTGGAGCAGCATCCTTCCATTGCTCGCACAAAAGATCCAGAGGGCCGCGCACAGTGTGCCCAAACACCAAATCGTTGGGACTGAACCCTGTGCTCTCTTGGGACACCTCCCTCGCCGCTAACAGTAACCAGGGCAACCCCTCCTCCCAGTCTCCGTCCAGTTTCACACAATATGTACGTAACAACGACTTCAGAGACTGGTGAAAACGCTCCAGGGCCCCCTGACTCTGAGCGTGATATGCCGATGCTTTATTGTGTTTAACCCCCAACTGTTTCAAAACTTGTGAAAACAGGTGAGAGGTGAAGTTTGAACCGCGGTCAGTTTGAATCACCTTCGGGATACCGAATATAGCAATGAACTGTGTCAGGGCGCGCACCACAGAACGCGCTGTGATCGTGCGTAAAGGATACGCTGCCGGATAACGGGTGGTTTGACACATGACAGTAAGCAAATAAACAGCACCCGACTTGGAACGTGGCAACGGACCCACACAGTCTATAATAAGGTGTTCAAATGGCTGACCCACAGCCGGAATCGGAAACAGAGGAGCTGGTTTAATCACCTGATTTGGCTTCCCCGCAAGTTGACAGGTATGACAGGTTTTCACATACTCAGACACATCCCTCTTTAATTTAGGCCAAAAAAAGTGTTTCAGCACTCGGTTGTATGTTTTTCTCACCCCCCAGTGACCCGAGTCATCATGGGCCCGGCGAAGCACCGTCTCCCGGAGCTTCGAAGGCAGGACAATCTGGAGGACGGGATCCCCTACAAAATCGTCCCCGTGAGGCACCCATTTTCTCATGAGCAACCCCTTCAACAGAAAGTAACAGTGAGAGTCGTTCTTTACCTCCGACGCAGGCAACACCATGTCAAACAGTCCCTTCAGGGACGCGTCAGCTCGCTGCTCACTCTCCAACTCTTCCTGCGTAACTGAAAGGGAAACATCAGACAGGGAGAAACAAAACCCATCTACTGCCTCACCATCACCCACGCCACACTCAGGCGGCTCTGGTGGAGAATGTTGGGACATAGACCGCGTCACCGCACACGCTGTGAACACTTCGGGGAAACTTATTTCATCCTCATCAGGCTGCTTCCTCACCAGGGGAACTGAGGAAACCACTGGAGACGGGGCCACATCACCCCACACACGCTCACCTGCAGCACCGTTACCTAGGATCAGAGTGACCCCCTCAACAGGCAGCGCCGGCCTCACACCCACAGCTATCTCGCCCTGGAAGAGATCAGAGTGTAATATGATTTTGTGCAGAGGGACTTGCAAAACATTCATTTCCATACCTACAACAGGCACCCAACAACCTGTGTGAGTCTCAGCGGAAAAAGGCAGCACAGAAGCCTGAATGAAGGAATCAAAGGCCGCTGTGTCGCGCAGTATATTAACTGGCACCTTCAACCTGCCCCCCACCAGAGAAACATGGCCACCAGAAATGAACGGCAGAAAAGACACGGATTCACCCCCACAGACACGGATTCACCCCGAGCTGGCACACCCACCTCACTCACCGCTGGTGCGCGAGGCAACGAGACAGCGCAGCAAGCACCTTTTGGCTGCGCCATGGGACCCCCCTGGGGAACCCTGGGTTTAAGTGCGTAACAATCAGCTCTGAAATTACCTCTTTTATGACAATAACTGCAGGTTTTTTCAAAACCCCTCGAGTTACGTTCCCTGGCGTCGGATTTACCTGAACGACCAACATAACTCCCCAGAGCTGCCTCAGCACGCTCTGCAAACGGTCCACCACGGCTGCCACTATGCGCGCGCCACTCACCAAAAGAGCGTTTATGCGTCAACACATAGTCATCTGCCACTGAAGCAGCTTCAGACACACGTCTTACCTTGAGATCGTTAATGTGTTGTGCAATGTTTTCAGGTATGGAATTTTTGAACTGCTCCAACACAATTAACTCGGACAAATCCTCAAACGTCTCCACTTTTAACGCGGCACACCAACGCGCAAAATGACCCGTCAGGTCACGAGCAAACTCGAGGTGCGTCTGCTTCTCCACTCTCTTCCATGAACGAAAGCGCTGACGATAAGCCTCCGGCACGAGCTCGTACACTTTCAATACGGCAGACTTTACACACTCATAATCTTGGCCATCAGCCACCGACAGAGCAGAATAAGCCTCCTGCGCACGGCCAGTCAGTGCGCACTGGAGCATCACCGTGCGGGCTGACTCAGGCCACTTCCGTGACTCAGCCACACGTTCAAACAAAGAAAAAAACGACTCTGGATCCCGCTCATTAAACTTCGGAAGTAACCGCAGATTGCCAAGCACATCAAAACACTCACCTCCGCCCCCGGGACGAACGGAGGAACTCTCCTGCGCTCCCGAGGCGGCTCCACCCGAAAATCCAGCCCTCAGCAACTCCAGCCGAGACTGCTCTACCGACAGCTTCGCTTGCTCCGTCTGGTAGCGGAGTTTTTCCACTGCAATCTGCTTCTCTATTTCAACTGACTTCAACGTCTTAGCATGCTCCAACTGCAACAACAGTAACTCTTTCTGCTGCTCAAACGTGAGGTCACTCGCGCCCGCAGCCAGTGGAGCCAAACTCTCCACCCTGGCCTGGGGAGGACGCGCAGCACCCGACAATATACCCAACTCGCATAATGCAGCAAACAAAACATTCTGAATTGTCGCGTCTTTCACTCTTCTATCTGGGATATCGATACGATAATGCTCCGCTATTTTAAACAATTGTTCCCGCGTGCACTTATCCAGCAACTCCTCCGACGGAGCCTGAACAAAAAACGCCACATCCGCCATACGAAAAAACACAAGCTGAGACACCCCAACCCCTAACTACCTACCACAATACTTACAAAACCTCACGTAGTCTTCGTCGGCTTGCCGAGCTCGAAGTGACACCAACCGCAGGAAATTACATCTGACCGAGACTGGCCAGCTGCAACAACCCAAAGCCAGCGCACTCCCTCCTCAGGGTTACCGACCAAAACAAAAAAGGCAAAATAATAAAGTGGCGAGATCTGCTCACCCGGCGGCTAACTGATCAGGATGCCCGGACAAAACAATTATCTTTAAGCAGCAACAAAAGCCAAGTGACCCAGAGAAACAACACAACCATGGCCCAAAATTTACCTTCGCAGTTCACAGATAAACCGTGGCGTACAAACCACACACACAAGCCCTCGCGACTTCCGGGTTCCCACGCTACTCAATAGTAACGCCGCCAAAACGGTTCCATTCACAAACTCCCGTGAGTTCATTCACAACTCTGGCTTACTAGCGCACACGGACAACGAGACGAGCCCCCACATTTGTCACGACCCGGCTCATGGTCGGACAAATAAAAGGAACTGCGCAGGTAAAAGTAACAAAATGATAATTTATTTCCCTAACACAAGGGACCAAAATGACGGCAAAGCAAACAAAAAGAACACCATAGAAAACGAGGGGCTGCGGCGGAGCGGCACACCGCTCTCCCTCCGGTGCCAGGCGATGTCAGGAACAGCTTGAGGCAGGAGGAAGGACCAGTTTAACACAGGTTTGGAAATTGGCCACGCCCACCAGCTCATCACCTGCAGCTTGACAAAGCAGAGGCCACCATACACGCATACATACATCTACAGGCAGGAGGCCGTCACAGTGTCAGCCGTGGAAAACTGGTAGGAAGACTGGCTGGGCGTGGGAGAGGTGGGGGGGCCCGGAGGGGCTGCATTGGTGTAGTGGTGGGACTGTTGGAGTCTTCACCCTCCGTGGCCAGAGAAAAGATGCTGTCCACATCATACAATACACATCTGTTGCTGGAATGAGCAGCAGGTGGGCGTGGCCGTTGTTCGGGCTCTGGTGTAAAAACCGTTGTTTGTGTTCCAGCAGCTGGTCTCTGGCTGGAAGCCTCCCTCATACGCCTCTGGGTCCTCGGTGCTGGTGTAGGGGCTACAGATGCAGCAGGAGGAGGAGCAGACGAGGATGTCATCGCTGTGGATACAGGAGGCACTATAACAGGTGAGTGGAAGGGGCAGTGAGCTGGGGTGGGTGTGGGGAAGGGGAAAAGAATTTCGTCACTGCGAAGCAGTGACGAAATTCGTGCACACTCCATCCAGTCCTATGTAGCATCACAACCAAGCCTCATTAAGACCATGTGGAACTAAAGTGCCTAATTTGTATATCCAGATCCTCTCGGCTCTCCGTCTCTGGGTCGTGTTCCAATTTGGGTTAGATTCAAGGACGGAGGCCTGAACTGCATCCCAGCCGTGCTGCAGAAAGTGTTTAACCAGGTGAGTATGGATGTCTTTTTTTCTTAAAATATTATGTCTATGTCGTGAGAATCTGGTACGAATTGTGTTCCCAGTCTCACCGACATATTTAAGGCCACATTGTTTGCAAATGATTATATAAACACAGTTTTTGGAATTAATATTTCCCTTATTATCAATTTGGTATATTAGTTTGGTTCTATTATTAGACACCCATACTTGTTGTTTAAAGAATTTATCCAGTGGCTTTGGTTTGGGATCAGTTAATTTAGGAATTTTGGCTTTTACCAGGTAATCCTTCAGATTTTTGTTTTTTCTGAATGCAGCAATGATCCTGTGATTATATAAGATTCCCCTTTCTTTAAAGGAATCTTCAAAGTTTTTCTTAATTTCTCTGACCAGCTTCACCGTGGAGTCCGAATAAGTGGTTATGAAAGGCACCACAGAGGACACAATTTGGGGTTTAATTTGGAGGAACCTCTTGTAACAATTTCTAAGAAAGGACCTAGAGTACCCCCTGCTGGCCAAAGCAGTGAAGAGCACTTTAGTCGCTTTCTGAAAATCTTCTTTTTGTGTGCAGATCCTATGGAAACGTAACAATTGCGATTTAATTAGACCTGCAAAAGTGTGTTTCGGGTGAAAGCTGGTCTTATGCAATAGTGCATGTGTATCCGTCTCTTTGAAAAAAACTTTAACGTCCAATCGATTAGTTTGATTAAAGGTGGGCCCCTTAAATGTGGTTGTGTCCAAAAAATCTACTGAATTTCGATCCATGGTGGATTTAACCTTAATAGACGGATTGTAATTATTAAGAGTGTTTAAGAAAATCTTAAAGTCATCCTCTGAATGTGTCCATACGCCCCAAATATCGTCTAAATAGCGATAATAATAAATGGGTCTCTTTTCACACTGTCGGAGGGCTCCTGCCTCCCAATCTGCCATGAAAATATTGGCATATGCGGGCGCAAATTTCTTGCCCATTGCTGTGCCCTTAATTTGTAAAAAATATTCATTATTGAATTCAAAATCATTTCTCATTAAATTAATCTCTAATAACTGCAATAATTCTTTCTCCGGTCTTTTTTTATCATAATTTTTGGAAAAAATGTTCTTCACTGATTGAATTCCCTCCTTTATGTCAATATTAGTGTAGAGACTATCAATATCGATAGTAAAGAGGATCGAATCTGCCGGAATGTCTAAATTTTTAATTTTATCAATAAAATCATACGTGTCTTTAATGTAACTAGGGTGCGTAGTGGACAGTGGATTCAGGAAAAAGTCCAGGTACTCTGCGGTTCTGTAGGTCTCACTGCTGCAATCAGAAACAATGAGGCGACCTGGAGGCATAATGTGCGGCTTGCTCCACTTAACAGGGTCCTTGTGTATCTTTGGCAACATGTAAAAACGTCTAGGTCTGGGTTCTGGATCACCAAGTAAATATTGTTTTTGTTTCGAATTAATAAACTTCTTCTCATGAAGTTTATTGATGATTTTAGCCACTAATGGGATGGTGTCCAGATATATTGGTTTTTGTAATTTAACATAATAGTTTTTATCGTTTAATTGTCTATATCCCTCCCACAAATATTGCACTCGGTCCATAACTACCACTACACTGCCTTTATCTGCAGGTTTAATAATTATATTTTTATTATCCATTAACTCTTTTAGTGCTAATTGTTCTTCCCCTGTCAAATTTGGAGTCACATGCTGGATCCTGAAATGACGGTCCAGATATTTTGAGTCCTTTTTAATTAACTTAACAACCTGGGGGGGTAGTTGTGCATCGGGAGGGGCCCAATCAGATGTGGGAGTGAAAGAGGGGGCCCTGGAATCACCCTCATCACCATAGAAAGCTGCCAACTTTAATCTTCTATGGTATTTTTGTAAGTCGAATCTAGACTGTTGCCTGATATTACTGTTAATATTAATAGTGGGGATGAAAGTAAGGCCTCTGTTAAGAAGAGCAAGCTGTGGGGTGGACAAGTGAACAGAATCACACAACAACAATACATTCTTATACCCCACCTGAGAGGAGAGGTTTGTGGGGGTTCTTAGTTTAAATGACCACACCAGTGGTCAAACATGGCAGCCGCCGTCTCCCTGGACCAGTGGATCTGGTCAGACTCAGTGCCAAACTTCTCCCTCGGCAGAGGCGGAATAGAGTCACAGTGCTCCTGGATGTGGCGATTGAGAGCCAGGAGACTGAACTTCTCGTGCTGTGGCAAAGCGGGGAGAAGTTGATGGCTGGGACCAGAACTCTGGCGAGGGGAAAGCGCAGCTTCGTGGCCCTTAAAGCTGCCTGCAGCTGCTTCACAGAGGTCGAGTGTGCTCTCTGTGACCTGTGATTTACGCCAAAAGCCAGGACAATCAGCTCCGGTGGTGTGATGGCGATGGCCTTAGACATCAGAGCTGCAGCGTGGCGGAAATTCGCCCCCGGGTAGCTGTCCACCTGCAGTCGCTGATCCAGGAAGGGCGGGAACCTGCAAACATTAGAGTCTCCCACAATTAGGACCTTCTTCCTCACCGTGACGTGCCAGTCCTTCATCTTCCTCAGAGTGCTAATATGGCGAGTGACTTTGCGCCTGCCCAAGGAAGGGGGCTCCATGAGCCCGGCCAGGGTCCTCTGCCTGGTGGTCGGCGTCAGCCGTGGGAAGCTGGTCGGAAGACTGGATGGGCGTGGGAGAGGAGGAGAGGCCCGAACGGGCTGCAGTGGTGTGGTTGTGGGACTGTTGGCGTCTTCTCCATCAGTGCCAAGGGAAAAAAGGCTGTCCACTTCATATGAAACACAGCTGTTGCTAGGATGAGCAGCAGGTGGGCGGGGCCGTTGTTCGGGCTCAGGCGTGAAGGTGGCTGCATGTGTGACAACCGCTGATGTCTGGCTGATGACCTCCCTCATGAGCCTCTGGGTCCTCGGTGCTGGTGTTGGAAGTGCAGGTGCAGCAGGAGGAGTGGACGATGATGTCGTCACTGTGGGGAGAGGAGGCCTTGCAGCAGGTGAATGGAAGGGGCATGGAGCGGTGGTGGGGGCGTTGATCTCCCTTTCCGCCTGCTGTGGGCTCCACTCGTGACTGGGGTCAGTCATAGTGGCTGTGGACGCCCTGGTGGTCACGTGGGGAATGGTAGTAGCAGGTAAGGTGGATGGTGGTGGCAGTGAGAGGGTAACTGGCGCCTGATGAACCTGTACCACGGTGGCTGGGGCTGGTGGTCCTGTAACTGCAGGGGCTGAGTCTGCAGTTACAGGAATTAATGGAGCTGCAGAAGTCGCTGCAGCTACAGGGGCTGAGGCTATAGCTGCAGGGCTGTGTGCTGAGACTGGAGTTGCAGTTGTGGGGGCTGAACTCACAGCTGCAGGGGCTGTAGGCAGTTCACTCAGTCGTGCCAGGATTTCTGCCTCCGTCTGTTGCAGGGTCTCAGGAAGGAGTCTCCTTCCCAGATTCCTCTGTGCCCAGGACCATGCTATTTTGAGGGGTCCACGCCAGTCACGGTCAGGAAAAGCTGTCAAGCTCTTTATGTCAGCCTCCATCAGCTTTGCATAGTGGCCCTTTAAAATGCCAATCGATGTGGCTTCCCAAAATTGGGCATTGCCCTCAATTTGCCCCATGGTGCCCTCATTTGGAAAGGCAGGCTTAATAAACGTAGCCAGAGTCATTGTCATGTTACTGATGGTAGGGGGTGGGTCCGCCCCTGAAACATTTTTTAGGTGGTGCGCAGCTTTAAGGGTTAGGGTTAGGCACAGGCAATAGCTTCGTGTGGACGCTCTCAATAACCTGTGTGAAGATTTTTCGCGGGGCGGAAGAAGCGTCAAATGACGCGTCCTCCGTCCCACGTCACACGCAACATTTTGAGAGGAGCGCCACCTGGCGGCCTGGCGGCCAAATGAGAGAGACACTCAATTCAAGTGTAGAAAAAAAAGGTGAAAATGATGACGACAATATAAGGAATCAGAACAATGTTATGAAAACAATAAAATACATAAGTATAAACACTTATACAAATATAAAAAAATGAAAAGTAGATAAAGTGACCAGTACAAACAAAAGTATTTCACTGGATTCCAGCAGAATGTGCAAAATGTGTGCCGTGACACCATAGAAATAATAAACATAAGTAGCAGAACACTACTGTAGTGCGCAAAACAGAACATTTTCCCCTTTTGGGGTCACACAGCTACCCCTTGGGGTAAAAATAGGGACTACAGGTCCCACAAAAGTGCACATCATCAGACCAAAAAACTATATACACCAGTGCAGAGGCACCTTTTTCACAGCACAAAAGCACGGAATGTAACCCACACATACATTCCAAAGTTCACAAATGTCCACCCCTGGACCTACTATGAACACATAAAAAAAGTGCAAGCGTCCTATTTATTATTAAGTATTTATATATTGGTATATGAAATGTTATTTATGAAGGAAAGTATTAAAAAATCAATCAGGTAAGTATCATCTAAAATGAAGGTAAGATCAAGTAAGGTATTTATAATTCTATTAGGGTAAGTATTTCAATATAAATGAAATAACTATTAAATTATTTTTAATAAATTGTTCATGTTTCTCCCTCTCTCCCCAGAAAAGCAGAGAAACACTCACAACATCCTAAAAATGCCTCCAGGATTTACAAGGCCCCAGAAGGTAAGAATATATTTTTTTAGGATATTAAAAAAATGCATGTAGACTCTATTGTCATATCATCAGCTGTAAAAGCGTTTTTGATAAGTGTAAACATATTCATATGGAAAATGATTTCCATAAGGATAAACATTGTTTTCTTTTATTTGATTATATTTTTTAATCTCTTAAGGTCACCCCTTGCTCCTATAATTATTTTAATAAGACAAAGGATTAGGGTTAGGAAAAATCAACCGGGCAAGGGGTGATCTAACTGTCGACATCCATCCCGGTAAGGTTAAAGGTCTCCAAGCCTAGGGTCAAAGGTTAGGGTTAGGCATGGAAACCGAATGGTTAGGGTTAGGCATGGAAACCAAGTGGTTAGGGTAAGGGAAAGAGGTTAGGGTTAGGGTTAGGGTAAGGGTTAGGGTAAGGGTTAGGGTAGGGTTAGGGTAGGGTTAGGGTTAGGGGTTAGGGTAAGGGTTAGGGTTAGGGTTAGGGTAAGGTTGGGGAAAAGGAGGACATCCCCCCCAGAGGGAGGAGTCAGTGCACTCTCATCGACACCGTCCCTTCCCGGAGTCCGCCACGTCTGAGCGCGCCCCTTGGCACTGCCCAGCACTCCGAAACAAGGTCATTGCCCTTGAGAAAATTACGTAGCCTAGAATTGGCCTTTTACGTAATCATGATGTTATTTCTCTTTCAGGTTCCAAATTGTCCCAGGTAGGTCTTTCCAGGATTTCCCAGGTAAGTGTGGTAAGTATAGAGGTGAGTATTTGGTATTTTTATAACAATAACACTTTTTTGTGTTTATTGTATATTTTGATTTCTTTTTTTCTTTCCCAGTGTCCAATTATGTTTATTCCCCCAAAAATAACAAACTAAAAAAACAAACGAGCTCATATGTGGGCCTCTGTCGCGACGTTTCGGGCTGAATTGCCCTTCCTCAGGCGAGGACCCACAAGCTGGAGACTGAGATGCAGCTCCTTATATACTCTCTCCCCTGTCCCTCTAGACACGCCCCTCTGGATGCAGGGCGGGCACTATGCTTAGAATGAGATTAATTAAGGCTTTCTCCTCCTCTCTTTCTCCCTTTCTTCCTTCCCCTGGCATAATTGCCCTCTGACCTTTGACCTCTGCTTTCGTCCTTTCCAATATTGCCTTCATTAATCCTTCTTTTTGTCTTTCACCTATTACTTTCCCCTTCAATTTGGCCTCTCTCTCCTCTTTGGGGGGGGCGATGGGGTTCAGGTGCGACTGAAGGAGGCTTCATGGGGCTCAGGACGGTTTTCAGGCAGGATCTGGATTATTGGGTGTCTTAATCAAGGGGAGTAGGATAGATAAGGGTCAAGTTTGGATTGGAAAGGGGGCCAAATTAGTTCAAGATTGGGTTTTAGGTTTAGGCGGGCCATCAAATTGGGTAGGGTTAGGATGAATGATTTGGGTTAGGGGTATGAAGAGGATCAGAGTGCCTAACAGGCCTCAGGGCACGCCCTCAGTGGCGGATCCAGTCAATCTGTGAAACACAGCGGGTACGGTGCGTGACCTGGCGGGTAAGGTTGGGGAAAAGGAGGACATCCCCCCCAGAGGGAGGAGTCAGTGCACTCTCATCGACACCGTCCCTTCCCGGAGTCCGCCACGTCTGAGCGCGCCCCTTGGCACTGCCCAGCACTCCGAAACAAGGTCATTGCCCTTGAGAAAATTACGTAGCCTAGAATTGGCCTTTTACGTAATCATGATGTTATTTCTCTTTCAGGTTCCAAATTGTCCCAGGTAGGTCTTTCCAGGATTTCCCAGGTAAGTGTGGTAAGTATAGAGGTGAGTATTTGGTATTTTTATAACAATAACACTTTTTTGTGTTTATTGTATATTTTGATTTCTTTTTTTCTTTCCCAGTGTCCAATTATGTTTATTCCCCCAAAAATAACAAACTAAAAAAACAAACGAGCTCATATGTGGGCCTCTGTCGCGACGTTTCGGGCTGAATTGCCCTTCCTCAGGCGAGGACCCACAAGCTGGAGACTGAGATGCAGCTCCTTATATACTCTCTCCCCTGTCCCTCTAGACACGCCCCTCTGGATGCAGGGCGGGCACTATGCTTAGAATGAGATTAATTAAGGCTTTCTCCTCCTCTCTTTCTCCCTTTCTTCCTTCCCCTGGCATAATTGCCCTCTGACCTTTGACCTCTGCTTTCGTCCTTTCCAATATTGCCTTCATTAATCCTTCTTTTTGTCTTTCACCTATTACTTTCCCCTTCAATTTGGCCTCTCTCTCCTCTTTGGGGGGGGCGATGGGGTTCAGGTGCGACTGAAGGAGGCTTCATGGGGCTCAGGACGGTTTTCAGGCAGGATCTGGATTATTGGGTGTCTTAATCAAGGGGAGTAGGATAGATAAGGGTCAAGTTTGGATTGGAAAGGGGGCCAAATTAGTTCAAGATTGGGTTTTAGGTTTAGGCGGGCCATCAAATTGGGTAGGGTTAGGATGAATGATTTGGGTTAGGGGTATGAAGAGGATCAGAGTGCCTAACAGGCCTCAGGGCACGCCCTCAGTGGCGGATCCAGTCAATCTGTGAAACACAGCGGGTACGGTGCGTGACCTGGCGGGTAAGGTTGGGGAAAAGGAGGACATCCCCCCCAGAGGGAGGAGTCAGTGCACTCTCATCGACACCGTCCCTTCCCGGAGTCCGCCACGTCTGAGCGCGCCCCTTGGCACTGCCCAGCACTCCGAAACAAGGTCATTGCCCTTGAGAAAATTACGTAGCCTAGAATTGGCCTTTTACGTAATCATGATGTTATTTCTCTTTCAGGTTCCAAATTGTCCCAGGTAGGTCTTTCCAGGATTTCCCAGGTAAGTGTGGTAAGTATAGAGGTGAGTATTTGGTATTTTTATAACAATAACACTTTTTTGTGTTTATTGTATATTTTGATTTCTTTTTTTCTTTCCCAGTGTCCAATTATGTTTATTCCCCCAAAAATAACAAACTAAAAAAACAAACGAGCTCATATGTGGGCCTCTGTCGCGACGTTTCGGGCTGAATTGCCCTTCCTCAGGCGAGGACCCACAAGCTGGAGACTGAGATGCAGCTCCTTATATACTCTCTCCCCTGTCCCTCTAGACACGCCCCTCTGGATGCAGGGCGGGCACTATGCTTAGAATGAGATTAATTAAGGCTTTCTCCTCCTCTCTTTCTCCCTTTCTTCCTTCCCCTGGCATAATTGCCCTCTGACCTTTGACCTCTGCTTTCGTCCTTTCCAATATTGCCTTCATTAATCCTTCTTTTTGTCTTTCACCTATTACTTTCCCCTTCAATTTGGCCTCTCTCTCCTCTTTGGGGGGGGCGATGGGGTTCAGGTGCGACTGAAGGAGGCTTCATGGGGCTCAGGACGGTTTTCAGGCAGGATCTGGATTATTGGGTGTCTTAATCAAGGGGAGTAGGATAGATAAGGGTCAAGTTTGGATTGGAAAGGGGGCCAAATTAGTTCAAGATTGGGTTTTAGGTTTAGGCGGGCCATCAAATTGGGTAGGGTTAGGATGAATGATTTGGGTTAGGGGTATGAAGAGGATCAGAGTGCCTAACAGGCCTCAGGGCACGCCCTCAGTGGCGGATCCAGTCAATCTGTGAAACACAGCGGGTACGGTGCGTGACCTGGCGGGTAAGGTTGGGGAAAAGGAGGACATCCCCCCCAGAGGGAGGAGTCAGTGCACTCTCATCGACACCGTCCCTTCCCGGAGTCCGCCACGTCTGAGCGCGCCCCTTGGCACTGCCCAGCACTCCGAAACAAGGTCATTGCCCTTGAGAAAATTACGTAGCCTAGAATTGGCCTTTTACGTAATCATGATGTTATTTCTCTTTCAGGTTCCAAATTGTCCCAGGTAGGTCTTTCCAGGATTTCCCAGGTAAGTGTGGTAAGTATAGAGGTGAGTATTTGGTATTTTTATAACAATAACACTTTTTTGTGTTTATTGTATATTTTGATTTCTTTTTTTCTTTCCCAGTGTCCAATTATGTTTATTCCCCCAAAAATAACAAACTAAAAAAACAAACGAGCTCATATGTGGGCCTCTGTCGCGACGTTTCGGGCTGAATTGCCCTTCCTCAGGCGAGGACCCACAAGCTGGAGACTGAGATGCAGCTCCTTATATACTCTCTCCCCTGTCCCTCTAGACACGCCCCTCTGGATGCAGGGCGGGCACTATGCTTAGAATGAGATTAATTAAGGCTTTCTCCTCCTCTCTTTCTCCCTTTCTTCCTTCCCCTGGCATAATTGCCCTCTGACCTTTGACCTCTGCTTTCGTCCTTTCCAATATTGCCTTCATTAATCCTTCTTTTTGTCTTTCACCTATTACTTTCCCCTTCAATTTGGCCTCTCTCTCCTCTTTGGGGGGGGCGATGGGGTTCAGGTGCGACTGAAGGAGGCTTCATGGGGCTCAGGACGGTTTTCAGGCAGGATCTGGATTATTGGGTGTCTTAATCAAGGGGAGTAGGATAGATAAGGGTCAAGTTTGGATTGGAAAGGGGGCCAAATTAGTTCAAGATTGGGTTTTAGGTTTAGGCGGGCCATCAAATTGGGTAGGGTTAGGATGAATGATTTGGGTTAGGGGTATGAAGAGGATCAGAGTGCCTAACAGGCCTCAGGGCACGCCCTCAGTGGCGGATCCAGTCAATCTGTGAAACACAGCGGGTACGGTGCGTGACCTGGCGGGTAAGGTTGGGGAAAAGGAGGACATCCCCCCCAGAGGGAGGAGTCAGTGCACTCTCATCGACACCGTCCCTTCCCGGAGTCCGCCACGTCTGAGCGCGCCCCTTGGCACTGCCCAGCACTCCGAAACAAGGTCATTGCCCTTGAGAAAATTACGTAGCCTAGAATTGGCCTTTTACGTAATCATGATGTTATTTCTCTTTCAGGTTCCAAATTGTCCCAGGTAGGTCTTTCCAGGATTTCCCAGGTAAGTGTGGTAAGTATAGAGGTGAGTATTTGGTATTTTTATAACAATAACACTTTTTTGTGTTTATTGTATATTTTGATTTCTTTTTTTCTTTCCCAGTGTCCAATTATGTTTATTCCCCCAAAAATAACAAACTAAAAAAACAAACGAGCTCATATGTGGGCCTCTGTCGCGACGTTTCGGGCTGAATTGCCCTTCCTCAGGCGAGGACCCACAAGCTGGAGACTGAGATGCAGCTCCTTATATACTCTCTCCCCTGTCCCTCTAGACACGCCCCTCTGGATGCAGGGCGGGCACTATGCTTAGAATGAGATTAATTAAGGCTTTCTCCTCCTCTCTTTCTCCCTTTCTTCCTTCCCCTGGCATAATTGCCCTCTGACCTTTGACCTCTGCTTTCGTCCTTTCCAATATTGCCTTCATTAATCCTTCTTTTTGTCTTTCACCTATTACTTTCCCCTTCAATTTGGCCTCTCTCTCCTCTTTGGGGGGGGCGATGGGGTTCAGGTGCGACTGAAGGAGGCTTCATGGGGCTCAGGACGGTTTTCAGGCAGGATCTGGATTATTGGGTGTCTTAATCAAGGGGAGTAGGATAGATAAGGGTCAAGTTTGGATTGGAAAGGGGGCCAAATTAGTTCAAGATTGGGTTTTAGGTTTAGGCGGGCCATCAAATTGGGTAGGGTTAGGATGAATGATTTGGGTTAGGGGTATGAAGAGGATCAGAGTGCCTAACAGGCCTCAGGGCACGCCCTCAGTGGCGGATCCAGTCAATCTATGAAACACAGCGGGTACGGTGCGTGACCTGGCGGGTAAGGTTGGGGAAAAGGAGGACATCCCCCCCAGAGGGAGGAGTCAGTGCACTCTCATCGACACCGTCCCTTCCCGGAGTCCGCCACGTCTGAGCGCGCCCCTTGGCACTGCCCAGCACTCCGAAACAAGGTCATTGCCCTTGAGAAAATTACGTAGCCTAGAATTGGCCTTTTACGTAATCATGATGTTATTTCTCTTTCAGGTTCCAAATTGTCCCAGGTAGGTCTTTCCAGGATTTCCCAGGTAAGTGTGGTAAGTATAGAGGTGAGTATTTGGTATTTTTATAACAATAACACTTTTTTGTGTTTATTGTATATTTTGATTTCTTTTTTTCTTTCCCAGTGTCCAATTATGTTTATTCCCCCAAAAATAACAAACTAAAAAAACAAACGAGCTCATATGTGGGCCTCTGTCGCGACGTTTCGGGCTGAATTGCCCTTCCTCAGGCGAGGACCCACAAGCTGGAGACTGAGATGCAGCTCCTTATATACTCTCTCCCCTGTCCCTCTAGACACGCCCCTCTGGATGCAGGGCGGGCACTATGCTTAGAATGAGATTAATTAAGGCTTTCTCCTCCTCTCTTTCTCCCTTTCTTCCTTCCCCTGGCATAATTGCCCTCTGACCTTTGACCTCTGCTTTCGTCCTTTCCAATATTGCCTTCATTAATCCTTCTTTTTGTCTTTCACCTATTACTTTCCCCTTCAATTTGGCCTCTCTCTCCTCTTTGGGGGGGGCGATGGGGTTCAGGTGCGACTGAAGGAGGCTTCATGGGGCTCAGGACGGTTTTCAGGCAGGATCTGGATTATTGGGTGTCTTAATCAAGGGGAGTAGGATAGATAAGGGTCAAGTTTGGATTGGAAAGGGGGCCAAATTAGTTCAAGATTGGGTTTTAGGTTTAGGCGGGCCATCAAATTGGGTAGGGTTAGGATGAATGATTTGGGTTAGGGGTATGAAGAGGATCAGAGTGCCTAACAGGCCTCAGGGCACGCCCTCAGTGGCGGATCCAGTCAATCTGTGAAACACAGCGGGTACGGTGCGTGACCTGGCGGGTAAGGTTGGGGAAAAGGAGGACATCCCCCCCAGAGGGAGGAGTCAGTGCACTCTCATCGACACCGTCCCTTCCCGGAGTCCGCCACGTCTGAGCGCGCCCCTTGGCACTGCCCAGCACTCCGAAACAAGGTCATTGCCCTTGAGAAAATTACGTAGCCTAGAATTGGCCTTTTACGTAATCATGATGTTATTTCTCTTTCAGGTTCCAAATTGTCCCAGGTAGGTCTTTCCAGGATTTCCCAGGTAAGTGTGGTAAGTATAGAGGTGAGTATTTGGTATTTTTATAACAATAACACTTTTTTGTGTTTATTGTATATTTTGATTTCTTTTTTTCTTTCCCAGTGTCCAATTATGTTTATTCCCCCAAAAATAACAAACTAAAAAAACAAACGAGCTCATATGTGGGCCTCTGTCGCGACGTTTCGGGCTGAATTGCCCTTCCTCAGGCGAGGACCCACAAGCTGGAGACTGAGATGCAGCTCCTTATATACTCTCTCCCCTGTCCCTCTAGACACGCCCCTCTGGATGCAGGGCGGGCACTATGCTTAGAATGAGATTAATTAAGGCTTTCTCCTCCTCTCTTTCTCCCTTTCTTCCTTCCCCTGGCATAATTGCCCTCTGACCTTTGACCTCTGCTTTCGTCCTTTCCAATATTGCCTTCATTAATCCTTCTTTTTGTCTTTCACCTATTACTTTCCCCTTCAATTTGGCCTCTCTCTCCTCTTTGGGGGGGGCGATGGGGTTCAGGTGCGACTGAAGGAGGCTTCATGGGGCTCAGGACGGTTTTCAGGCAGGATCTGGATTATTGGGTGTCTTAATCAAGGGGAGTAGGATAGATAAGGGTCAAGTTTGGATTGGAAAGGGGGCCAAATTAGTTCAAGATTGGGTTTTAGGTTTAGGCGGGCCATCAAATTGGGTAGGGTTAGGATGAATGATTTGGGTTAGGGGTATGAAGAGGATCAGAGTGCCTAACAGGCCTCAGGGCACGCCCTCAGTGGCGGATCCAGTCAATCTGTGAAACACAGCGGGTACGGTGCGTGACCTGGCGGGTAAGGTTGGGGAAAAGGAGGACATCCCCCCCAGAGGGAGGAGTCAGTGCACTCTCATCGACACCGTCCCTTCCCGGAGTCCGCCACGTCTGAGCGCGCCCCTTGGCACTGCCCAGCACTCCGAAACAAGGTCATTGCCCTTGAGAAAATTACGTAGCCTAGAATTGGCCTTTTACGTAATCATGATGTTATTTCTCTTTCAGGTTCCAAATTGTCCCAGGTAGGTCTTTCCAGGATTTCCCAGGTAAGTGTGGTAAGTATAGAGGTGAGTATTTGGTATTTTTATAACAATAACACTTTTTTGTGTTTATTGTATATTTTGATTTCTTTTTTTCTTTCCCAGTGTCCAATTATGTTTATTCCCCCAAAAATAACAAACTAAAAAAACAAACGAGCTCATATGTGGGCCTCTGTCGCGACGTTTCGGGCTGAATTGCCCTTCCTCAGGCGAGGACCCACAAGCTGGAGACTGAGATGCAGCTCCTTATATACTCTCTCCCCTGTCCCTCTAGACACGCCCCTCTGGATGCAGGGCGGGCACTATGCTTAGAATGAGATTAATTAAGGCTTTCTCCTCCTCTCTTTCTCCCTTTCTTCCTTCCCCTGGCATAATTGCCCTCTGACCTTTGACCTCTGCTTTCGTCCTTTCCAATATTGCCTTCATTAATCCTTCTTTTTGTCTTTCACCTATTACTTTCCCCTTCAATTTGGCCTCTCTCTCCTCTTTGGGGGGGGCGATGGGGTTCAGGTGCGACTGAAGGAGGCTTCATGGGGCTCAGGACGGTTTTCAGGCAGGATCTGGATTATTGGGTGTCTTAATCAAGGGGAGTAGGATAGATAAGGGTCAAGTTTGGATTGGAAAGGGGGCCAAATTAGTTCAAGATTGGGTTTTAGGTTTAGGCGGGCCATCAAATTGGGTAGGGTTAGGATGAATGATTTGGGTTAGGGGTATGAAGAGGATCAGAGTGCCTAACAGGCCTCAGGGCACGCCCTCAGTGGCGGATCCAGTCAATCTGTGAAACACAGCGGGTACGGTGCGTGACCTGGCGGGTAAGGTTGGGGAAAAGGAGGACATCCCCCCCAGAGGGAGGAGTCAGTGCACTCTCATCGACACCGTCCCTTCCCGGAGTCCGCCACGTCTGAGCGCGCCCCTTGGCACTGCCCAGCACTCCGAAACAAGGTCATTGCCCTTGAGAAAATTACGTAGCCTAGAATTGGCCTTTTACGTAATCATGATGTTATTTCTCTTTCAGGTTCCAAATTGTCCCAGGTAGGTCTTTCCAGGATTTCCCAGGTAAGTGTGGTAAGTATAGAGGTGAGTATTTGGTATTTTTATAACAATAACACTTTTTTGTGTTTATTGTATATTTTGATTTCTTTTTTTCTTTCCCAGTGTCCAATTATGTTTATTCCCCCAAAAATAACAAACTAAAAAAACAAACGAGCTCATATGTGGGCCTCTGTCGCGACGTTTCGGGCTGAATTGCCCTTCCTCAGGCGAGGACCCACAAGCTGGAGACTGAGATGCAGCTCCTTATATACTCTCTCCCCTGTCCCTCTAGACACGCCCCTCTGGATGCAGGGCGGGCACTATGCTTAGAATGAGATTAATTAAGGCTTTCTCCTCCTCTCTTTCTCCCTTTCTTCCTTCCCCTGGCATAATTGCCCTCTGACCTTTGACCTCTGCTTTCGTCCTTTCCAATATTGCCTTCATTAATCCTTCTTTTTGTCTTTCACCTATTACTTTCCCCTTCAATTTGGCCTCTCTCTCCTCTTTGGGGGGGGCGATGGGGTTCAGGTGCGACTGAAGGAGGCTTCATGGGGCTCAGGACGGTTTTCAGGCAGGATCTGGATTATTGGGTGTCTTAATCAAGGGGAGTAGGATAGATAAGGGTCAAGTTTGGATTGGAAAGGGGGCCAAATTAGTTCAAGATTGGGTTTTAGGTTTAGGCGGGCCATCAAATTGGGTAGGGTTAGGATGAATGATTTGGGTTAGGGGTATGAAGAGGATCAGAGTGCCTAACAGGCCTCAGGGCACGCCCTCAGTGGCGGATCCAGTCAATCTGTGAAACACAGCGGGTACGGTGCGTGACCTGGCGGGTAAGGTTGGGGAAAAGGAGGACATCCCCCCCAGAGGGAGGAGTCAGTGCACTCTCATCGACACCGTCCCTTCCCGGAGTCCGCCACGTCTGAGCGCGCCCCTTGGCACTGCCCAGCACTCCGAAACAAGGTCATTGCCCTTGAGAAAATTACGTAGCCTAGAATTGGCCTTTTACGTAATCATGATGTTATTTCTCTTTCAGGTTCCAAATTGTCCCAGGTAGGTCTTTCCAGGATTTCCCAGGTAAGTGTGGTAAGTATAGAGGTGAGTATTTGGTATTTTTATAACAATAACACTTTTTTGTGTTTATTGTATATTTTGATTTCTTTTTTTCTTTCCCAGTGTCCAATTATGTTTATTCCCCCAAAAATAACAAACTAAAAAAACAAACGAGCTCATATGTGGGCCTCTGTCGCGACGTTTCGGGCTGAATTGCCCTTCCTCAGGCGAGGACCCACAAGCTGGAGACTGAGATGCAGCTCCTTATATACTCTCTCCCCTGTCCCTCTAGACACGCCCCTCTGGATGCAGGGCGGGCACTATGCTTAGGGGTAAGGGTTAGGGGTAAGGGTTAGGGTAAGGGTTAGGGTTAGGGTAAGGGTTAGGGGTAAGGGTTAGGGGAAGGGAAGGAGAATTTCATCACTGCGAAGCAGTGATGAAATTCGTGCACACTCCATCCAGTCCTATGTGACATCACATCCAAGCCTCATTCAGACCATTCGGAATTAAAGTGCCCAATTTAAATATCCAGGCCCTCTCGGCTCTCCGTCTCTGGGCCACATTCCAATTAGGGTTAGATTCAAGGACGGAGGCCTGAACTGAATCCCAGCCATGCTGTATAAAGTGTTTAACGAGGTGAGTATGGATGTCTTTCTTTCTTAAGACATTATGTCTATGTCGTGAGAATCTGGTGCGAATGGTGTTTCCAGTCTCACCGACATATTTACGACCACATTGTTTGCAAATTATTATATAAACACAATTTTGGGTTGAAATATTACCCTGATTATTAATTTTGTATGTTAATTTGGTTCTATTATTAGACACCCACACTTGCTGTTTAAAGAATTTGTCCAGCGGCCTTGGTTTGGGATCAGTGAAGTTTGGAATTTTGGCTTTTACCAGGTAATCCTTCAGATTTTTGTTTTTTCTGAATGCAGCAATGATCCTATGGTTATAAAACAGCTCCCTTCCTTTAAAGGAGTCCTCAAAGTTTTTCTTTATTTCTCTGACCAGCTTCACCGTGGAGTCCGAATAGGTGGTGATGAAAGGCACCAAGGAGGACACAATTTGAGGTTTGATTTGGAGGAACCTCTTATAACAATTTCGAAGAAAGGTCCTAGAGTACCCCCTGCTGGCCAAGGCAGTGAAGAGCACTTTAGTGGCCTTATGGAAATCTTCTTTTTGTGTGCAGATCCTGTGAAAACGTAACAATTGCGATTTAATTAGACCTGCAAAAGTATGTTTCGGGTGAAAGCTGGTCTTATGCAATAGTGCATGTGTATCCGTCTCTTTGAAAAAAACTTTAATGTCCAATCGATTAGTTTGATTAAAGGTGGGTCCCTTAAATGTGGTTGTGTCCAAAAAATCTACCGAATTTCGATCCATGGTGGATTTAACCTTAATAGACGGATTGAAATTATTAAGAGTATTTAAGAAAATCTTAAAATCATCTTCTGAATGTGTCCATACGCCCCAGATATCGTCTAAGTAGCGATAATAATAAATGGGTCTCTTGTCACACCGTCGGAGGGCTCCTGCCTCCCAATCTGCCATAAAAATGTTGGCATATGCGGGCGCAAATTTCTTGCCCATTGCCGTGCCCTTAATTTGTAAAAAATATTCATTATTGAATTCAAAATCATTTCTAGTTAAATTAATCTCTAATAATTGTAACAATTCTTTATCCGGTCTTTTCTTATCATAATTTTTGGAAAAAATGTTCTTCACCGATTGAATACCCTCCTTAATGTCTATATTTGTGTAGAGGCTATCAATGTCGATAGTAAATAGGATCGAATCTGCCGGAATATCTACATTTTTAATTTTGTCTATGAAATCGTATGTGTCTTTAATATAACTAGGGTGCGTAGTGGACAGTGGATTCAGAAAAAAGTCCAGGTATTCTGCTGTTTTGTAGGTTTCACTGCTGCAGTCAGAAACAATGGGACGACCTGGGGGAATAACATGCGGCTTGCTCCACTTAACAGGGTCCTTGTGTATCTTAGGCAACATGTAAAAGCGTCTAGGTCTGGGAGCTGGATCACCAAGTAAATACTTTTTTTGTTTCGAATTAATGAACTTTTTTTCATGCAATTTAGCTATGATTTTGTGCACTAATGGAATGGTGTCCAGGTATATTGGGTTTGTGAGTTTGACATAATAGTTTTTATCATTTAGCTGTCTATATCCCTCCCATAAATATTGCTCCCGATCCATAACTACAACAACACTGCCTTTATCTGCAGGTTTAATAATTATGTCTTTATTATTCATTAACTCTTTTAGCGCTAATTGCTCTTCCCCTGATAAATTTGGAGTCACATGCTGGATCCTGAAATGACGGTCCAGATATTTTGAGTCCTTTTTAATTAAATCAATGACTACTGGGGGTAGTTGTGTATCGGGAGGGGCCCAATCAGATGTGGGAGTGAAAGGGGGGGGCATGGAATCACCCTTATCACCATAGAAAGCTGCCAACTTTAATCTTCTATGGTATTGTTGGAGGTCGAATCTAGACTGTTGCTTAATATTCCTGTTAATATCACAACTAGGAATGAAAGACAGGCCTCTGTTAAGGAGAGCAAGCTGAGGGGTGGACAAATGAACTGAATCTGATAAACACATCACATTGACAAACCCCTTCTGAGACGGCAGGCTTAAGGGGCCTCTCAGTTTAAAAATTCACACCAATGCTGCAACATGGCCGACGCCGTCTCTCTCGACCAATGAACGTTGTCAGCCTCGGTGCTGAATTTGTACCTGTTGAGCTGTGGGATGCTGTCGCACTGCTCAACGATGAAGCGGTTCAAGCCCTGTAGCCTGAACCTCTCTAGCTGGGGAAGAGCTGGGGAGTAGCTGATGGTGGGAATCATCACCCTGGCGTTCGGAAAGCGCAGCTTTGCAGCACGCAAGGCCGCCTGTAGCTGCTTCACTGAAGTGCTGTGGGTTTTCTGGGACCTGTGGTTGATGCCAAAAGCCAGAATAATTCTCTCTGGTGGTGTGATGCAGGTAGCTGTGGAGAGAATTGCCCCAGCGTGGCGGAAGTTGCCTCCTGGGAAACTGTCAACCTGCAGGTTTTGCTCATTAAAAGGAGGAAACCTGCTGAGGTTAGAATCGCCCAGGATGAGAAACTTCTTCCTTACCGACAAGGACCAGTCCTTCATCTTCCTGGTAGTAGTGATGTGTCGAGTGACCCTGCGCCTGCCCAAGGGGGAGGCGGGTCTCATGAGACGGGCGAGGGCGTCGCCCATATCCAGCCTCGAACGAGGCAGTCTGCTGGGAAGACTGGTTGGGCGGCTGAGTGAGGCGCCCTGCTGTGTGAAGTGTGAGCTGGAGGGAGGAGGGCGATGTGTTGTTTCCTCCTCATCATCAGAAGTGAGGGAGAAAATATGATCTTCCTCCTGAACAATACACGAATTACCACCAATAAAAGCAGGTGGGGATTCGTGTTGTTCTGAGCTCCGGAAAACTGCAGCTGAAGATGTAGCCGCAGGTCGTGTGGTGCTGGATCTCACCACTCTCTGATCCCTCGGTGCAGATGGCAACAGAGGGAAGGAAGACACAGCCCCAGCGGAAGAAGAGGGGGCCACCGTCGGAGCTGGAGTCAAGCTGCCAGGTGTGAGAAAGGAACAGGGAGGGGGACAGGGGTCTGGACTCCAGTCAAACGCCTGGTCTGTCATGGTGCCAGTGGAAGCCCTGGTGGCACTGTGAGGTGGAGTGCAGGTGTTGGTGGCTGCAATACCAACAGGAGGAGGTGGGGGCGAAGCTGGGGTGCCGAGTGCCTCTGTGGGAGAAGTAGTGAAGTGCACCTGTGCCCTTTCTGTAGTGGTCCTGGAGAATATGGTAGAAAAGACCTCCGCAGCAGGTGGTGAAGGTGGTGCTGCAGCTGTCAGAATAGCCGAGATTACAGCAGAAGCAGATGGTGGTGGTGCTGTAGTAGCCGCCGCAGGAGGAGGTGGTGGTGATGGTGCTACAACAGCAGGTGTAATCAGTGCTGCAGTAGTAGCCTCCTGTGGTGGCGGTGGTGGTGGTGCAGCAGGTGGTTGTGCTTGTACTGTAGCAGCAGGTAGTGGTGGTGGTACAGCAGCAGCAGGTGGAGTTGCAGCAGCAGATGGTGGTGGTGGTGTTGCAGCAGCAGGAGGTGGTGTCCCCAGGTCCCTGACACGAACCACGACCAAAGCCTCGACCTGTTCCAGTGTCTCTGGTGAGAGTCTACGGCCCAAATTTCTGCGTGCCCATTTGGAAGCAATAATATAGGGGCCACGCCATTCTTTATTATTAAAGGCCGCCAGCTTTCGGGTTTCAGCCTCCATAACCTCCTCGTAATGCTGTTTTAAAATTAATAGGGAGGTGTGTTCCCAATTGCGGGCATTGCCCTCTAAAAGCTGGCTAGTTTTATCTGTGGGTGCAGCAGGTTTAATGAAGCCAGATAACTCCTCCGTCATCTGTGCAATGGTGGGTGGTGGCTCAGGTGAGGTCACATTTTTGTAATGGTGTGCTGCTTTAATCACTGTGTGCAGCATACGCACTTTAATGTTGAAGTCTGTGTCCGCAGACTGTACCTCATGTGTGGGGCGTGTTTGTTGACGCTGCTGGCGTTGTGGGCGTTGCTGGCGTTGTTGACGCTGCTGGCGTTGTTGGGGTGGGCGCTGAGGGGGTCCCCGACGAGCACTGCCGCTCCAATTCCTCCGAGCGTTAAAGTTCCGTTGGTTGCTCCGCTGTGCGTCCCTGTCGTATTGCGCGCGCCCGCGGCTCACCTGTCGGCTCTGTCGCGGCGCCCACTCTCTGTGAAAGTGTCGCTGGTCGTAGCGTGAACCGTTGCTGAAGTCCCTCTCCCTCCGAGGTTCGCCCCTGGTCACATCGGCGTATGTCCGCTGTTGATTCTGACCACGGCGAGGATATGGACTGATGAAGCGCGGTGCGCGCGGCGCCGCGCGCCGATCTCTGGAGCGCTGCTGGCGGCGTCTCCTACCCTGGACAACGGTCCAAGGCTCGTCTCTCTCTCTCTCTCTTCCGTACATTATGTACACTCCCAAAAGGCCAAAAAGGCATAAAAAAGATTTCCGGACTCAAACCGGATGTAAAAAAGTTTTGGCTAGTTGACGCTAGTTAAAAATGAAACGTAGACGTCGTTAAAAATATACCAAAACTTTTATTTACAAAATAAATAACAAAAAAATAACGATCAAATAAAGGAGCGTACACCGTACGGAAACGTTTCGGTTGAAATAAACCTTCTTCAGGCAAAAAAGAGCACAAAGTATGTTAACCGTTAAGGGAAAGCGTCTCTGTGCAGGCGATGTTATGATCCCAATGAGTTGCGGTGAGGAGGAAGTGACGTAAGCGCGTCTTCTTCCTCCCCCCTCTCAGTGGAGCACAACAAGGCCCAGAACAGAAGAGCGCCCCCCGGTGGCTTTGCGCTCAACAGAGAGAGACATTTTAAAATAATCAAATGCTTTTTTATAAAGAAGAAAATGAAAAATTGTGTTTAGACAATACATTTAAGAAAAAATAAATAGATTAAATTAAATTGAGATTGCAAAAAGAGACTAATTATGGTGAAGAAAATGATGATAATAACCATGTAGAAAAACGAAATGTCCTATAAAATGATAAAATTAATCCTTAATAAATAATGCCAAAATTATGTTATAAATAATAATAACATTGGGCTCCTGCTCGACAGGAATAAGTAGCCCCTGATAAATATTCTCCCTAAAATAGGGAGTCCAGGTGCCCATAAGGCCAGAGACTTGTACATAGAATATTTTTTTGTATACAAGTCATACAAAAGTGCAAGGAAAAGATGTGCAAAAACCCTTTGCACCAACATCATGCACAAACCAACACCAAAGGTGGTGTGTGTGTGTATATATGTGAGACCAAATGCATGGCATTTAAGGCACCAAACAATACAAAATGATAACAACAATCATATCATTGTCCACCCCTGGACTATACATCTGTTAAGTGCAAAAAGTAATCATGAATTACTTAAATATCTGATAAATACTCCTTACCAGGAATATTACATTTACTGTAAGCCTTTTTAGACATAAAATCAGGTAGGTATCTTTATTTGTAATTAGTGTATTTGTTGACCAACGTCAATCTGTAATCGAACCAAATAATATTTAGTCCTGTATAAATGCAATTATTTTAAATCACTCGAAAATGAAGACCTTTTGTGTATTGGTCATTATAACATAAATAAATATTTGTATACAATAAGGGAATAAGACCTTTTTTGAACCACCCTCAAAATAAAACATATTTTTTTATATGTAATTCAAAAACAGGATATGAACAAGGAAATGCTGAATTAGCATTCATAGCCACAGATAGGGCTGAGGAAAAATAAAAAATAGGATGTGAATGAAGATATACATATATAAATATACATAAACATATATATAAATATAAATGAATGAAATGAGGGTGATCCAAACGATCAAAATATCTGTCCCGGTTAGGACCTTTGCCCGGAGGATCAATCCCAAACCGGATAGGTTAGGGTTAGGGCCCACAAGGGGCGATGGTTAGGGTTAGAGCCCACAGAGGGCGATGGTTAGGGTTAGAACTCACCCAGGGCCGTCGTTAGTTTAGAGCTCCCCAGGGCGGTAGTTAAGGTTAGGGCTCATCCAGGGTGAAGGGTAAGTTTAGGGCTCACACAAGGTGAGTGGTTAGGGTTAGGGCATACACCAGGAAATGGTTAAGGTTAGGGCCTGGTGATACTGGGTTAGGGTTAGAAAAAATGAACCGGGACAGGTATATCTGAAGGATGACGTGGTTTAAAAAGCAATGACAAAAGTCATATGATTAACATTTAAAATTGTTTTTAGAATAATGAATAAATTCCACTGGCTAGAACGAGGGGGTCAGAGGCGACGCCACAATCAGACTGGGTAAGGGTTAGGGTTAGGGTTAGGGTTAGGGTTAGGGTTAGGGTTAGGGTAAGGGTTAGGGTTAGGGGTAAGGGTAAGGGTTAGGGTTAGGGTTAGGGTAAGGGTAAGGGTAAGGGTTAGGGTTAGGGTAAGGGTAGGGTAGGGTTAGGGTAGGGTTAGGGTTAGGGTTAGGGTAAGGGTAAGGGTTAGGGTAAGGGTAAGGGTTAGGGTTAGGGTTAGGGTTAGGGTAAGGGTTAGGGTAAGGGTAAGGGTTAGGGTAAGGGTAAGGGTTAGGGTAAGGGTAAGGGTAAGGGTTAGGGTTAGGGTAGGGTAAGGGTTAGGGTAAGGGGTTAGGGTTAGGGTTAGGGTTAGGGTTAGGGTAGGGTTAGGGTAAGGGTAAGGGTTAGGGGTTAGGGTAAGGGTTAGGGTTAGGGTTAGGGTTAGGGTTAGGGTTAGGGTAAGGGTTAGGGTTAGGGTTAGGGTTAGGGTTAGGGTAAGGGTTAGGGTTAGGGTTAGGGTAAGGGTTAGGGTAAGGGTTAGGGTAAGGGTTAGGGGTTAGGGTAAGGGTAAGGGTTAGGGTTAGGGTAAGGGTTAGGGTTAGGGTTAGGGTTAGGGTTAGGGTTAGGGTTAGGGTTAGGGTAAGGGTTAGGGTTAGGGTAAGGGTAAGGGTAAGGGTTAGGGTAAGGGTTAGGGTAAGGGTTAGGGTTAGGGTTAGGGTAAGGGTAAGGGGTAAGGGTTAGGGTAAGGGTTAGGGTTAGGGTTAGGGTAAGGGTTAGGGTAAGGGTTAGGGTAAGGGTAAGGGTTAGGGTTAGGGTTAGGGTAAGGGTTAGGGTAAGGGTTAGGGTAAGGGTTAGGGTAAGGGTTAGGGTTAGGGTAAGGGTAAGGGTTAGGGTTAGGGTAAGGGTTAGGGTTAGGGTTAGGGTTAGGGTTAGGGTTAGGGTTAGGGTTAGGGTAAGGGTTAGGGTAAGGGTTAGGGTTAGGGTAAGGGTTAGGGTAAGGGTTAGGGTTAGGGTTAGGGTTAGGGTAAGGGTAAGGGTTAGGGGTAAGGGTTAGGGTTAGGGTTAGGGTAAGGGTTAGGGTTAGGGTTAGGGTAAGGGGTAAGGGTAAGGGTTAGGGTTAGGGTTAGGGTTAGGGTTAGGGTTAGGGTAAGGGGGGTAAGGGTTAGGGGTTAGGGTTAGGGTAAGGGGTAAGGGTTAGGGTTAGGGTAAGGGTAAGGGTTAGGGTAAGGGTTAGGGTAAGGGTTAGGGTTAGGGTAGGGTTAGGGTTAGGGTAAGGGTTAGGGTAAGGGTTAGGGTTAGGGTAGGGTTAGGGTTAGGGTAAGGGTTAGGGTTAGGGTTAGGGTAAGGGTTAGGGTAAGGGTTAGGGTTAGGGTAGGGTTAGGGTTAGGGTAAGGGTTAGGGTTAGGGTTAGGGTAAGGGTTAGGGTTAGGGTTAGGGTTAGGGTTAGGGTTAGGGTAAGGGTTAGGGGTAAGGGTAAGGGTAAGGGTTAGGGTAAGGGTTAGGGTTAGGGTAAGGGTTAGGGTTAGGGTTAGGGTAAGGGTTAGGGTTAGGGTAAGGTTAGGGTTAGGGTTTGGGTTAGGGTTAGGGTAAGGGTTAGGGTTAGGGTTAGGGTTAGGGTAAGGGTTAGGGTTAGGGTTTGGGTAAGGGTTAGGGTAAGGGTTAGGGTTAGGGTTAGGGTTAGGGTTAGGGTAAGGGTTAGGGTAAGGGTTAGGGTAAGGGTTAGGGTAGGGTTAGGGTAAGGGTTAGGGTTAGGGTTAGGGTAAGGGTAGGGTTAGGGTTGGGGTTAGGGTTAGGGTTAGGGTTAGGTTAGGGTTAGGGTTAGGGTAAGGGTTAGGGTGTGGGTAAGGGTTAGGGTTAGGGTAAGGGTTAGGGTTAGGGTTGGGTTAGGGTATGGGTTAGGGTTTGGGTTAGGGTAGGGTAGGGTTTGGGTTAGGGTTTGGGTTAGGGGTTAGGGTAGGGTTAGGGTTAGGGTTAGGGGTTAGGGTTAGGGTTAGGGTTAGGGTTAGGGGTTAGGGTAAGGGGTAAGGGTTAGGGTAAGGGTAAGGGTAAGGGTTAGGGTTAGGGTAAGGGTTAGGGTTAGGGTTAGGGTTAGGGTTAGGGTTAGGGTAAGGGTTAGGGTTAGGGTTAGGGTAAGGGTAAGGGGTAAGGGTTAGGGTTAGGGTTAGGGTTAGGGTTAGGGTTAGGGGTAAGGGGGGTAGGGTTGGGTAGGGTAAGGGTAAGGGTTTGGGTTAGGGTTAGGGTTAGGGTAAGGGTTAGGGTTAGGGTTAGGGTTAGGGTTAGGGTTAGGGTAGGGTTAGGGTTAGGGTTAGGGTTAGGGGTTTGGGTAGGGGTTAGGGTTAGGGTAGGGTAAGGGGTTAGGGTAAGGGTTGGGTAAGGGTTAGGTAAGGGTTAGGGTTAGGGTTAGGGTAGGGTTAGGGTAGGGTTAGGGTTTGGGTTTGGGGTTGGGTTAGGGTAAGGGTTAGGGTTAGGGTAGGGTTAGGGTTAGGGTAGGGTTAGGGTAAGGGTTAGGGTAAGGGTTAGGGTTAGGGTAAGGGTTAGGGTAGGGTTAGGGTTAGGGTAAGGGTTAGGGTTAGGGTTAGGGTATGGGTAAGGGTTAGGGTTAGGGTTAGGGTTAGGGTTGTGGGTAAGGGTTAGGGTAGGGTTAGGGTAAGGGTAAGGGTTAGGGTTAGGGTAGGGTGGGTTAGGGTTAGGGTAGGGTTAGGGTTAGGGTTAGGGTTAGGGTTAGGGTAGGGTTAGGGTTAGGGTTAGGGTAAGGGTGGTAGGGTTAGGGTTAGGGTGGGTTAGGGTTAGGGTTAGGGTTAGGGTTAGGGTTGGGTTAGGGTAAGGGTAGGGTTAGGGTAAGGGTAAGGGTTGGGGTTAGGGTTAGGGTTAGGGTAGGGTAAGGGTTAGGGTTAGGGTTAGGGTAGGGTAAGGGTAGGGTTAGGGTTAGGGTTAGGGGTTAGGGTAAGGGTTAGGGTTAGGGTAAGGGGTTAGGGTAGGGTTAGGGTTAGGGTTAGGGTTAGGGTTAGGGTTAGGGTTAGGGTAAGGGTTAGGGTTAGGGTTAGGGTTAGG